>NC_086445.1:808613067-808888067 GCF_028390025.1 Pseudophryne corroboree
AACAGTTCAAAGACAGCACAATACAGGTGAGTCCCGGGCACCATTGATGTTGAATCGGGCTGTAATGGGTCTCCCGGTGTCACAGTCACACGTCCGTCCTGAGTGGCTTTGGCTGTTCCCTCCGACGCGTTTCTACCCCTGTTCTGGGGTCTTTTTCAAGGAGTCCGTGTGTGGAGCTTCCAAACGTTGTTATTTAAATGTCCCCTGTCCAATGGTAGAGCTCCGCTCGCAGCTGATGTCAGTTTGATTCATTTATTCATTAAAAGTCCCCCATCAGCTGCGCACCGCAGCGGGTTGCTATGGTGCCGTAGACGTCACTTCCGCCGGCGGATCTGGACGGACTCCATATCCCATAATGCCTGCAGTCCGTACCTTATGACTAGGTGCGTCATTTCCGGCCGGGGCTTTCATGATGTGTATCTATCGTTGCCCCGGAAACGGCTCCGTCCAGCGGCCGGTCTCCATTTGTTATTATACGAATGTGGTCCTGTGCAATCTAATGGATAATTTAAAAACAGTTTTTTTTTATAAAACTTAACATGATACTTTATAGTTAATACAGTCAGTTTCTTTACATAAAATGCATCATTAAAAATTCTTAAAATAAAAGTGCCGTGCTGAAAAATACTAATACTTAGATGAACTTAAACATATATTATGGGTCCTTAATGTAGAGGGGAACATGTGGAATAGTGGGACTAATTAATCAATCAAAAACTCATTAACTGATAAAAAGAACCACAATCAATTTCTATATAAACCACTTAACTTCAAAATCCAAGTTAAGACCACCTGGCTTCAAAGTCCCTAATTCAAAAATTAATTTCATTTCTGTCTTAGCTAATTGGGTGGCCAGATCCCTTTGTCTGCGATGACCTGATATATGTTTCAACCCAAAGAACCTTCTAATCTCTGATGTTTTACTATTATGCTTTAATCTGAAGTGGTCGGATAAAGAATGGGTTTGTAAGCCCTTCTTTATATTTCGTAGGTGTTCCCCCAGTCTTATTTTAAGTGGCCTGGAGGTCCGACCTATATAGTAGAGACCACAAGTACATTCGATCCCATAAACCACGTTTCTAACATTACAGGTTATGAACTCGTTAATCTTTTCTGTTTTGCCATTAATGAGAACTTCCGTCAATTTTTTATTGTCCCCTTTGACTTCTTTGCAACCAATACAAGATCCACATCTATAGAAGCCTTTGGAATTTATCGTGCCCGGTTTAGTTTTGTCTGAAGGAAGTAAACTCTTTACCACCTTCGAGCCTATAGTGGGCGCTCTTCTATAAATACATTTTGGTTTATTGGGTAATAATTCCCCTATAATGGGGTCTCTCTTTAAAATTTTCCAGTGCTTAGATAGGATGGTCTCTAGCTGTTTGTATTGACTGTTATAGGTAGTTGTGAAGGCCCAATTATATACTGACAGATCATCTTTTTGCTTAGATTTCTTAGTCAACATATATCTCCTATCAATTTTCTCCACTTGAATAGTGGCTTTCTGGATATGATCTTCTTTGTAACCGGAGGCTGCAAACTTGTCCTTCATGGTCTTTGCCTGTTGGAGGTAATTTTCCTCCGTAGAGCAATTGCGCTTTAATCTCCTCAACTGGCTACCTGGGATGGAACCCAGCCAGTTGGGATGGTGACAACTCATTGCTTGAAAAAATGTGCCAGAGTCCGTTGGTTTAATAAAACATTTGGTGTGTATCTGGCCTTCTTCTACATACACCGTAATGTCTAAGAAATTAACTGTGGTATCGCTGCTCGCAAATGAGAATTCAATGTTGACATCATTAGTATTGAGGTATAAATAAAACTCCTCAAGTGATTCTTGACCGCCTCTCCATATAAAAAAGACGTCATCTATATAGCGTGACCAGGACACCAGGTTCGCTCCAAATGGGTTGTTATTCCATATTTTTTCATTTTCCCAACAACCCATAAAAATATTGGCATAGCTTGGAGCGAACCTGGTGCCCATGGCGGTGCCTACCTTTTGGAGGTAAAAATCATCATCATAAAGGAAATAGTTGTTTGTTAAAATAAAATGAACCCCTTCATTGATAAATTCTTGAAGTTTGATGTCTAACTGACTTTTTTCTAAAAACTTCTTAATAGCTCTTTCTCCCTTTTCATGATCTATAATTGAATATAGAGAGCGAACATCTGCAGTCACCATTATAAGATCTTCCTCCCACACAATGGTTTCTAAAAAGTTTAAAAAAATCCATAGTGTCTTTAAGGTGCGATTTATTTTCTAAAACCAGGGGCTGCAAATAAAAGTCGATGAATTCTGATAGATTGGCCGTGACCGAGTTAATACCAGAAACTATTGGTCTACCTGGGGGTTGGGTGGGGTCTTTGGGGATTTTTGGAAGGATGTATAATACCGGTATCATTGGTTCACTTCGGTATAAAAATCTAAATTCTTTGTCTCCTAATACCTGAGTCCTTTTGTATTTTTCAAGTAGATTTTCCAAATTTTTTATTATACCATCCGTGGGGTCTGTACGAAGTTTATGGTATGTACCCCTATCATCAAGTTGTCTTAAGACCTCCTGCTTGTACCATGACTTAGTCATGATCACAATCCCCCCCCCCTTCTTTGTCAGCTGGCTTAATAACTAATTCTGAGTTTTCACTCAGATTTTTTAGTGCCAGTCTTTCCTTCTTAGTCAAATTGAATTTAATATTTCCTCTATCTAGAGTCTGTATTTCATCAGTGCAAAGACTTAAAAAAGTTTCTAAAAAATTCCCCCTCATATGTGTAGGATTAAAAACTGATTTGGGCCTGAAGTGTGTATCCTGGAGTTCGCTCTCAATGGTTTCCCCATTGACTTCTTTGTTTAAAAAGAATTTTTTAATGCTTAATTTTCTGATGAATTTATTGAGGTCAACAAAAGTGGTAAATTTATGAAGGGGTAAGGAGGGGGCATACTTTAAGCCCTTCTCCAATACCCTAATTTCCTCTTTGGCCAGTAAATGATTACTGAGGTTAAATATTTTTGTTTTTCCCTCATCCAATGGATCTTTCTCTATTTGTGACTTAATAAGCTTTTTTTTTCCTTTTTACCTTCTCTCTTTGAGCTGTACCTTTTTTGAGTAGTTTCATTCTTTTGGCGGGTTTCCCCCCTCTGCATCCTCTTTTTGTTTTCTTAGTATTTATCCTATACGTTGGCGGTTTCTTCTTATGGCTAAAAAAGACGGTGTTTTGTGTTCATCTAATGTGATTTGATATCTCTTTCCTTTATGATTAGCTGGGCTCTTGTTTTCCCTATTTATTACTAGATCTCTATTCCTCTGGTTCTGAGTTCTATGTCCGGTCTTATATAATTGCGTCTGGTGGACTCTATTTCAATCAATCATATTTCCAGTTGTCTGATGGGGGTTTCTTTTGATGTTACCCTCCTCTCTATATTGATGTTGTCTCCATTCATCATAATTATTATACATAATCCTTTCCCGTTGTTTCCCTCCCCCCCCCCCCTTCTGCTCTTTATGTCTATTCCTATTGAGCTCATTGTGGGGATCATTCCTTTTCCAACCCGATGATTGGTGGCCCCTTCTATTATGTCTCCATTGTATCGGGGTTATATTTGTGGGAGGGCTTCTCTCTCTCCTTGGAGTACCCGGAATATCCTCTTCCTCCTCTCCTGAGTCTGTATCTTCCCCTTGGGATTGGGTATAATTTTTATCCCTATTAAATTTACGAACTTTTCTTTCTATGATGACCTTTTCATTCTTTTTTAAGCTTGTCTCAACTCTTTTTTCTAACTCTTTAAATTCTGGTGTATCGCGTAATGGAGTGATAGTATCCCTAAATTTGGATATTTCAGTTTCCAATTTTGCCAGTTCTTTTTTGCGGTCTTCTAGAATTAATTTGATAAGGGAAAAGGAGCAGGTTTCCAAAATCTCCTCCCATTTGTTTTTAAAATCCTCACTGGCTGAGGAAAATGACGCTGACTTGTGTACCCTAAGCCCTTTGGGTATTATGTGGTGGGAGAGGTATCTCTCCAATGTTACAGTCTCCCACCATATTCTACTTTCCCTCAATAGCGTCTGTTCAATTTTTTTCATAAAACTCTCAAGGTCTTCATCTATTAATACAATCGAATCACCATCCTCTCTAAAAACATATTCAAAAGTTGATTTTCTGTTTTCACGACACTTAAACATGTTTAAGCAGCACCTGACCTGTCTCACTGGAGAAAAAAAACAATACTAGTATACAGAACACAATGTGACACTGTGGTCTAGTGCGCTATAATAACAATGTGCAGCCAAATTTGTGAATACCAAAAAAAAGGAGGATTCCTCCAACCTCCACCACAACATGCAGAAAACGAAGAATAGGTATCACTTATCCGGCGCTGTTGTTACAGGATGGTCTGCAGAAATGATTCTGATCTGACTCTCTCTTAGGGTAATTTGCAATTGTACCCAAATGATGTATGCATATGAGAGAAAAAAGTTCATATAGTGAAGTACATTACAAACATCTTTAATTACATAATATACAGAAAACAGAAATATTTAGCTCCACATGGAACGTATGAACACCAAATCATCCAGTACAGATCAAGTGAATGTAATTACCGGAATTCCGTGAACTGAATAAACAGTTCAAAGACAGCACAATACAGGTGAGTCCCGGGCACCATTGATGTTGAATCGGGCTGTAATGGGTCTCCCGGTGTCACAGTCACACGTCCGTCCTGAGTGGCTTTGGCTGTTCCCTCCGACGCGTTTCTACCCCTGTTCTGGGGTCTTTTTCAAGGAGTCAGTGTGTGGAGCTTCCAAACGTTGTTATTTAAATGTCCCCTGTCCAATGGTAGAGCTCCGCTCGCAGCTGATGTCAGTTTGATTCATTTATTCATTAAAAGTCCCCCATCAGCTGCGCACCGCAGTGGGTTGCTATGGTGCCGTAGACGTCACTTCCGCCGGCAGATCTGGACGGACTCCATATCCCATAATGCCTGCAGTCTGTACCCTTATGACTAGGTGCTTCATTTCCGGCCGGGGCTTTCATGATGTGTATCTATCGTTGCCCCGGAAACGGCTCCGTCCAGCGGCCGGTCTCCATTCGTTATTATACGAATGCGGTCCTGTGCAATCCAATGGATGATTTAAAAACAGGTTTTTTATAAAACTTAACATGATACTTTATAGTTAATACAGTCAGTTTCTTTACATAAAATGCATCATTAAAAATTCTTAAAATAAAAGTGCCGTGCTGAAAAATACTAATACTTAGATGAACTTAAACATATATTATGGGTCCTTAATGTAGAGGGGAACATGTGGAATAGTGGGACTAATTAATCAATCAAAAACTCATTAACTGATAAAAAGAACCACAATCAATTTCTATATAAACCACTTAACTTCAAAATCCAAGTTAAGACCACCTGGCTTCAAAGTCCCTAATTCAAAAATTAATTTCATTTCTGTCTTAGCTAATTGGGTGGCCAGATCCCTTTGTCTGCGATGACCTGATATATGTTTCAACCCAAAGAACCTTCTAATCTCTGATGTTTTACTATTATGCTTTAATCTGAAGTGGTCGGATAAAGAATGGGTTTGTAAGCCCTTCTTTATATTTCGTAGGTGTTCCCCCAGTCTTATTTTAAGTGGCCTGGAGGTCCGACCTATATAGTAGAGACCACAAGTACATTCGATCCCATAAACCACATTTCTAACATTACAGGTTATGAACTCGTTAATCTTTTCTGTTTTGTCATTAATGAGAACTTCCGTCAATTTTTTATTGTCCCCTTTGACTTCTTTGCAACCAATACAAGATCCACATCTATAGAAGCCTTTGGAATTTATGGTGCCCAGTTTAGTTTTGTCTGAAGGAAGTAAACTCTTTACCACCTTCGAGCCTATAGTGGGCGCTCTTCTATAAATACATTTTGGTTTATCGGGTAATAATTCCCCTATAATGGGGTCTCTCTTTAAAATTTTCCAGTGCTTAGATAGGATGGTCTCTAGCTGTTTGTATTGACTGTTATAGGTAGTTGTGAAGGCCCAATTATATACTGACAGATTATCTTTTTGCTTAGATTTCTTAGTCAACAAATATTCTCCTATCAATTTTCTCCACTTGAATAGTGGCTTTCTGGATATGATCTTCTTTGTAACCGGAGGCTGCAAACTTGTCCTTCATGGTTTTTGCCTGTTGGAGGTAATTCTCCTCCATAGAGCAATTGCGCTTTAATCTCCTCAACTGGCTACCTGGGATGGAACCCAGCCAGTTGGGATGGTGACAACTCATTGCTTGTAAAAATGTGCCAGAGTCCGTTGGTTTAATAAAACATTTGGTGTGTATCTGGCCTTCTTCTACATACACCGTAATGTCTAAGAAATTAACTGTGGTATCGCTGCTCGCAAATAAGAATTCAATGTTGACATCATTAGTATTGAGGTATAAATAAAACTCCTCAAGTGATTCTTGACCGCCCCTCCATATAAAAAAGACGTCATCTATATAGCGTGACCAGGACACCAGGTTCGCTCCAAATGGGTTGTTATTCCATATTTTTTCATTTTCCCAACAACCCATAAAAATATTGGCATAACTTGGAGCGAACCTGGTGCCCATGGCGGTGCCTACCTTTTGGAGGTAAAAATCATCATCATAAAGGAAATAGTTGTTTGTTAAAATAAAATGAACCCCTTCGTTGATAAATTCTTGAAGTTTGATGTCTAACTGACTTTTTTCTAAAAACTTCTTAATAGCTCTTTCTCCCTTTTCATGATCTATAATTGAATATAGAGAGCGAACATCTGCAGTCACCATTATAAGATCTTCCTCCCACACAATGGTTTCTAAAAAGTTTTAAAAAATCCATAGTGTCTTTAAGGTGCGATTTATTTTCTAAAACCAGGGGCTGCAAATAAAAGTCGATGAATTCTGATAGATTGGCCGTGACCGAGTTAATACCAGAAACTATTGGTCTACCTGGTGGGTGGGTGGGGTCTTTGTGGATTTTTGGAAGGATGTATAATACCGGTATCATTGGTTCACTTCGGTATAAAAATCTAAATTCTTTGTCTCCTAATACCTGAGTCCTTTTGTATTTTTCAAGTAGATTTTCCAAATTTTTTATTATACCATCCGTGGGGTCTGTACGAAGTTTATGGTATGTACCCCTATCGTCAAGTTGTCTTAAGACCTCCTGATTGTACCATGACTTAGTCAAGATCACAATCCCCCCCCCCCCCCTTTGTCAGCTGGCTTAATAACTAATTCTGAGTTTTCACTCAGATTTTTTAGTGCCAGTCTTTCCTTCTTAGTCAAATTGAATTTAATATTTCCTCTATCTAGAGTCTGTATTTCATCAGTGCAAAGACTTAAAAAAGTTTCTAAAAAATTCCCCCTCATATGTGTAGGATTAAAAACTGATTTGGGCCTGAAGTGTGTATCCTGGGGTTCGCTCTCAATGGTTTCCCCATTGACTTCTTTGTTTAAAAAGAATTTTTTAATGCTTAATTTTCTGATGAATTTATTGAGGTCAACAAAAGTGGTAAATTTATTAAGGGGTAAGGAGGGGGCATACTTTAAGCCCTTCTCCAATACCCTAATTTCCTCTTTGGCCAGTAAATGATTACTGAGGTTAAATATTTTTGTTTTTCCCTCATCCAATGGATCTTTCTCTATTTGTGACTTAATAAGCTTTTTTTTCCTTTTTACCTCCTTTCTTTGAGCTGTACCTTTTTTGAGTAGTTTAATTCTTTTGGCGGGTTTCCCCCCTCTGCATCCTCTTTTGTTTTCTTAGTATTTATCCTATACGTTGGCGGTTTCTTCTTATGGCTAAAAAAGACGGTGTTTTGTGTTCATCTAATGTGATTTGATATCTCTTTCCTTTATGATTAGCTGGGCTCTTGTTTTCCCTATTTATTACTAGATCTCTATTCCTCTGGTTCTGAGTTCTATGTCCGGTCTTATATAATTGCGTCTGGTGGACTCTATTTCAATCAATCATATTTCCAGTTGTCTGATGGGGGTTTCTTTTGATGTTACCCTCCTCTCTATATTGATGTTGTCTCCATTCATCATAATTATTATACATAATCCATTCCCGTTGTTTCCCTCCCCCCCCCCCCCCTTCTGCTCTTTATGTCTATTCCTATTGAGCTCATTGGGGGGATCATTCCTTTTCCAACCCGATGATTGGTGGCCCCTTCTATTATGTCTCCATTGTAACGGGGTTATATTTGTGGGAGGGCTTCTCTCTCTCCTTGGAGTACCCGGAATATCCTCTTCCTCCTCTCCTGAGTCTGTATCTTCCCCTTGGGATTGGGTATAATTTTTATCCCTATTGAATTTACGAACTTTTCTTTCTATGATGACCTTTTCATTCTTTTTTAAGCTTGTCTCAACTCTTTTTTCTAACTCTTTAAATTCTGGTGTATCGCGTAATGGAGTGATAGTATCCCTAAATTTGGATATTTCAGTTTCCAATTTTGCCAGTTCTTTTTTGCGGTCTTCTAGAATTAATTTGATAAGGGAAAAGGAGCAGGTTTCCAAAATCTCCTCCCATTTGTTTTTAAAATCCTCACTGGCTGAGGAAAATGACGCTGACTTGTGTACCCTAAGCCCTTTGGGTATTATGTGGTGGGAGAGGTATCTCTCCAATGTTACAGTCTCCCACCATATTCTACTTTCCCTCAATAGCGTCTGTTCAATTTTTTTCATAATACTCTCAAGGTCTTCATCTATTAATACAATCGAATCACCATCCTCGCTAAAAACATATTCAAAAGTTGATTTTCTGTTTTCATGACACTTAAACATGTTTAAGCAGCACCTGACCTGTCTCACTGGAGAAAAAAAACAATACTAGTATACAGAACAGAATGTGACACTGTGGTCTAGTGCGCTATAATAACAATGTGCAGCCAAATTTGTGAATACCGAAAAAAAGGAGGATTCCTCCAACCTCCACCACAACATGCAGAAAACAAAGAATAGGTATCACTTATCCGGCGCTGTTGTTACAGGATGGTCTGCAGAAATGATTCTGATCTGACTCTCTCTTAGGGTAATTGGCAATTGTACCCAAATGATGTATGCATATGAGAGAAAAAAGTTCATATAGTGAAGTACATTACAAACATCTTTAATTACATAATATACAGAAAACAGAAATATTTAGCTCCACCTGGAACGTATGAACACCAAATCATCCAGTACAGATCAAGTGAATGTAATTACCGGAATTCCATGAACTGAATAAACAGTTCAAAGACAGCACAATACAGGTGAGTCCCGGGCACCATTGATGTTGAATCGGGCTGTAATGGGTCTCCCGGTGTCACAGTCACTCGTCCGTCCTGAGTGGCTTTGGCTGTTCCCTCCGACGCGTTTCTACCCCTGTTCTGGGGTCTTTTTCAAGGAGTCCGTGTGTGGAGCTTCCAAACGTTGTTATTTAAATGTCCCCTGTCCAATGGTAGAGCTCCGGTCGCAGCTGATGTCAGTTTGATTCATTTATTCATTAAAAGTCCCCCATCAGCTGCGCACCGCCGCGGGTTGCTATGGTGCCATAGACGTCACTTCCGCCGGCGGATCTGGACGGACTCCATATCCCATAATGCCTGCAGTCCGTACCCTTATGACTAGGTGCGTCATTTCCGGCCGGGGCTTTCATGATGTGTATCTATTGTTGCCCCGGAAACGGCTCCGTCCAGCGGCCGGTCTCCATTCGTTATTATACGAATGCGGTCCTGTGCAATCCAATGGATAATTTAAAAGCAGGTTTTTTTATAAAACTTAACATGATACGTTATAGTTAAT
Source organism: Pseudophryne corroboree (assembly GCF_028390025.1). Classification (NCBI taxonomy): domain Eukaryota; kingdom Metazoa; phylum Chordata; class Amphibia; order Anura; family Myobatrachidae; genus Pseudophryne; species Pseudophryne corroboree. The sequence goes on from NC_086445.1 coordinate 808,622,873, forward strand.
ACAGTCAGTTTCTTTATATAAAATGCATCATTAAAAATTCTTAAAATTAAAGTGCCGTGCTGAAAAATACTAAAACTTAGATGAACTTAAACATATATTATGGGTCCTTAATGTAGAGGGGAACATGTGGAATAGTGGGACTAATTAATCAATCAAAAACTCATTAACTGATAAAAAGAACCACAATCAATTTCTATATAAACCACTTAACTTCAAAATCCAAGTTAAGACCGCCTGGCTTCAAAGTCCCTAATTCAAAAATGAATTTCATTTCTGTCTTAGCTAATTGGGTGGCCAGATCCCTTTGTCTGCGATGACCTGATATATGTTTCAACCCAAAGAACCTTCTAATCTCTGATGTTTTACTATTATGCTTTAATCTGAAGTGGTCGGATAAAGAATGGGTTTGTAAGCCCTTCTTTATATTTCGTAGGTGTTCCCCCAGTCTTATTTTAAGTGGCCTGGAGGTCCGACCTATATAGTAGAGACCACAAGTACATTCGATCCCATAAACCACGTTTCTAACATTACAGGTTATGAACTCGTTAATCTTTTCTGTTTTGCCATTAATGAGAACTTCCATCAATTTTTTATTGTCCCCTTTGACTTCTTTGCAACCAATACAAGATCCACATCTATAGAAACCTTTGGAATTTATCGTGCCCGGTTTAGTTTTGTCTGAAGGAAGTAAACTCTTTACCACCTTCGAGCCTATAGTGGGCGCTCTTCTATAAATACATTTTGGTTTATCGGGTAATAATTCCCCTATAATGGGTCTCTCTTTAAAATTTTCCAGTGCTTAGATAGGATGGTCTCTAGCTGTTTGTATTGACTGTTATAGGTAGTTGTGAAGGCCCAATTATATACTGACAGATCATCTTTTTGCTTAGATTTCTTAGTCAACAAATATCTCCTATCAATTTTCTCCACTTGAATAGTGGCTTTCTGGATATGATCGTCTTTGTAACCGGAGGCTGCAAACTTGTCCTTCATGGTCTTTGCCTGTTGGAGGTAATTCTCCTCCGTAGAGCAATTGCGCTCATTGAACTCCTCAATAATTAATTTTAATGAGAATTATTAAAGTATTGTATTTTAGTCAGCTATTGTGACATCCAGTCATACAACATTATCTGTATAGGAGTGCTTCCCAAAAAGAGTCTTCTTTTTTTCTTCTTTCCATGTTTACATTGAGAATAACTGACTCGGGGGAGCACCACTGATGGGCAGCTTTTTGATACACAAAAATAAGGAGTGTGTTACCTTATGTATCTGCTTCCTAAAATGAGGATTTGAACCTTGAATTTAATTATCAGTTAATTACAGATAGTTATCATTATACATATACACTTATTACACCAGTGCGGTTTCCAATTTTCTTTTCTTCAACTATCTATATAGCGTGACCAGGACACCAGGTTCGCTCCAAATGGGTTGTTATTCCATATTTTTTCATTTTCCCAACAACCCATAAAAATATTGGCATAGCTTGGAGCGAACCTGGTGCCCATGGCGGTGCCTACCTTTTGGAGGTAAAAATCATCATCATAAAGGAAATAGTTGTTTGTTAAAATAAAATGAACCCCTTCATTGATAAATTCTTGAAGTTTGATGTCTAACTGACTTTTTTCTAAAAACGTCTTAATAGCTCTTTCTCCCTTTTCATGATCTATAATTGAATATAGAGAGCGAACATCTGCAGTCACCATTATAAGATCTTCCTCCCACACAATGGTTTCTAAAAAGTTTTAAAAAATCCAAGGTGTCTTTAAGGTGCAATTTATTTTCTAAAACCAGGGGCTGCAAATAAAAGTCAATGAATTCTGATAGATTGGCCGTAACCGAGTTAATACCAGAAACTATTGGTCTACCTGGGGGCTGGGTGGGGTCTTTGTGGATTTTTGGAAGGATGTATAATACCGGTATCATTGGTTCACTTCGGTATAAAAATCTAAATTCTTTGTCTCCTAACACCTGAGTCCTTTTGTATTTTTCAAGTAGATTTTCCAAATTTTTTATTATACCATCCGTGGGGTCTGTACGAAGTTTATGGTATGTACCCCTATCGTCAAGTTGTCTTAAGACCTCCTGATTGTACCATGACTTAGTCATGATCACAATCCCCCCCCCCTTTGTCAGCTGGCTTAATAACTAATTCTGAGTTTTCACTCAGATTTTTTAGTGCCAGTCTTTCCTTCTTAGTCAAATTGAATTTAATATTTCCTCTATCTAGAGTCTGTATTTCATCAGTGCAAATACTTAAAAAAGTTTCTAAAAAATCCCCCTTCATATGTGTAGGATTAAAAACTGATTTGGGCCTGAAGTGTGTATCCTGGGGTTCGCTCTCAATGGTTTCCCCATTGACTTCTTTGTTTAAAAAGAATTTTTTAATGCTTCATTTTCTGATGAATTTATTGAGGTCAATAACAGTGGTAAATTTATTAAGGGGTAAGGAGGGGGCATACTTTAAGCCCTTCTCCAATACCCTAATTTTCTCTTTGGCCAGTAAATGATTACTGAGGTTAAATATTTTTGTTTTTCCCTCATCCAATGGATCTTTCTCTATTTGTGACTTAATAAGCTTTTTTTTCCTTTTTACCTCCTCTCTTTGAGCTGTACCTTTTTTTTGAGTAGTTTAATTCTTTTGGCGGGTTTCCCCCCTCTGCATCCTCTTTTTGTTTTCTTTGTATTTATCCCATACGTTGGCGGTTTCTTCTTATGGCTAAAAAAGACGGTGTTTTGTGTTCATCTAATGTGATTTGATATCTCTTTCCTTTATGATTAGCTGGGCTCTTGTTTTCCCTATTTATTACTAGATCTCTATTCCTCTGGTTCTGAGTTCTATGTCCGGTCTTATATAATTGCGTCTGGTGGACTCTATTTCAATCAATCATATTTCCAGTTGTCTGATGGGGGTTTCTTTTGATGTTACCCTCCTCTCTATATTGATGTCTCCATTCATCATAATTATTATACATAATCCTTTCCCGTCGTCCCCCCCCCCCCCCCCCTTCTGCTCTTTATGTCTATTCCTATTGAGCTCATTGTGGGGATCATTCCTTTTCCAACCCGATGATTGGTGGCCCCTTCTATTATGTCTCCATTGTAACGGGGTTATATTTGTGGGAGGGCTTCTCTCTCTCCTTGGAGTACCCGGAATATCCTCTTCCTCCTCTCCTGAGTCTGTATCTTCCCCTTGGGATTGGGTATAATTTTTATCCCTATTGAATTTACGAACTTTTCTTTCTATGATGACCTTTTCATTCTTTTTTAAGCTTGTCTCAACTCTTTTTTCTAACTCTTTAAATTCTGGTGTATCGCGTAATGGAGTGATAGTATCCCTAAATTTGGATATTTCAGTTTCCAATTTTGCCAGTTCCTTTTTGCGGTCTTCTAGAATTAATTTGATAAGGGAAAAGGAGCAGGTTTCCAAAATCTCCTCCCATTTGTTTTTAAAATCCTCACTGGCTGAGGAAAATGACGCTGACTTGTGTACCCTAAGCCGTTTGGGTATTATGTGGTGGGAGAGGTATCTCTCCAATGTTACAGTCTCCCACCATATTCTACTTTCCCTCAATAGCGTCTGTTCAATTTTTTTCATAAAACTCTCAAGGTCTTCATCTATTAATACAATCGAATCACCATCCTCTCTAAAAACATATTCAAAAGTTGATTTTCTGTTTTCACGACACTTAAACATGTTTAAGGAGCACCTGACCTGTCTCACTGGAGAAAAAAAACAATACTAGTATACAGAACAGAATGTGACACTGTGGTCTAGTGCGCTATAATAACAATGTGCAGCCAAATTTGTGAATACCGAAAAAAAGGAGGATTCCTCCAACCTCCACCACAACATGCAGAAAACAAAGAATAGGTATCACTTATCCGGCGCTGTTGTTACAGGATGGTCTGCAGAAATGATTCTGATCTGACTCTCTCTTAGGGTAATTGGCAATTGTACCCAAATGATGTACGCATATGAGAGAAAAAAGTTCATATAGTTAAGTACATTACAAACATCTTTAATTACATAATATACAGAAAACAGAAATATTTAGCTCCACATGGAACGTATGAACACCAAATCATCCAGTACAGATCAAGTGAATGTAATTACCGGAATTCCATGAACTGAATAAACAGTTCAAAGACAGCACAATACAGGTGAGTCCCGGGCACCATTGATGTTGAATCGGGCTGTAATGGGTCTCCCGGTGTCACAGTCACACGTCCGTCCTGAGTGGCTTTGGCTGTTCCCTCCGACGCGTTTCTACCCCTGTTCTGGGGTCTTTTTCAAGGAGTCCGTGTGTGGAGCTTCCAAACGTTGTTATTTAAATGTCCCCTGTCCAATGGTAGAGCTCCGCTCGCAGCTGATGTCAGTTTGATTCATTTATTCATTAAAAGTCCCCCATCAGCTGCGCACCGCAGCGGGTTGCTATGGTGCCGTAGACGTCACTTCCGCCGGCGGATCTGGACGGACTCCATATCCCATAATGCCTGCAGTCCGTACCTTATGACTAGGTGCGTCATTTCCGGCCGGGGCTTTCATGATGTGTATCTATCGTTGCCCCGGAAACGGCTCCGTCCAGCGGCCGGTCTCCATTTGTTATTATACGAATGTGGTCCTGTGCAATCTAATGGATAATTTAAAAACAGTTTTTTTTTATAAAACTTAACATGATACTTTATAGTTAATACAGTCAGTTTCTTTACATAAAATGCATCATTAAAAATTCTTAAAATAAAAGTGCCGTGCTGAAAAATACTAATACTTAGATGAACTTAAACATATATTATGGGTCCTTAATGTAGAGGGGAACATGTGGAATAGTGGGACTAATTAATCAATCAAAAACTCATTAACTGATAAAAAGAACCACAATCAATTTCTATATAAACCACTTAACTTCAAAATCCAAGTTAAGACCACCTGGCTTCAAAGTCCCTAATTCAAAAATTAATTTCATTTCTGTCTTAGCTAATTGGGTGGCCAGATCCCTTTGTCTGCGATGACCTGATATATGTTTCAACCCAAAGAACCTTCTAATCTCTGATGTTTTACTATTATGCTTTAATCTGAAGTGGTCGGATAAAGAATGGGTTTGTAAGCCCTTCTTTATATTTCGTAGGTGTTCCCCCAGTCTTATTTTAAGTGGCCTGGAGGTCCGACCTATATAGTAGAGACCACAAGTACATTCGATCCCATAAACCACGTTTCTAACATTACAGGTTATGAACTCGTTAATCTTTTCTGTTTTGCCATTAATGAGAACTTCCGTCAATTTTTTATTGTCCCCTTTGACTTCTTTGCAACCAATACAAGATCCACATCTATAGAAGCCTTTGGAATTTATCGTGCCCGGTTTAGTTTTGTCTGAAGGAAGTAAACTCTTTACCACCTTCGAGCCTATAGTGGGCGCTCTTCTATAAATACATTTTGGTTTATTGGGTAATAATTCCCCTATAATGGGGTCTCTCTTTAAAATTTTCCAGTGCTTAGATAGGATGGTCTCTAGCTGTTTGTATTGACTGTTATAGGTAGTTGTGAAGGCCCAATTATATACTGACAGATCATCTTTTTGCTTAGATTTCTTAGTCAACATATATCTCCTATCAATTTTCTCCACTTGAATAGTGGCTTTCTGGATATGATCTTCTTTGTAACCGGAGGCTGCAAACTTGTCCTTCATGGTCTTTGCCTGTTGGAGGTAATTTTCCTCCGTAGAGCAATTGCGCTTTAATCTCCTCAACTGGCTACCTGGGATGGAACCCAGCCAGTTGGGATGGTGACAACTCATTGCTTGAAAAAATGTGCCAGAGTCCGTTGGTTTAATAAAACATTTGGTGTGTATCTGGCCTTCTTCTACATACACCGTAATGTCTAAGAAATTAACTGTGGTATCGCTGCTCGCAAATGAGAATTCAATGTTGACATCATTAGTATTGAGGTATAAATAAAACTCCTCAAGTGATTCTTGACCGCCTCTCCATATAAAAAAGACGTCATCTATATAGCGTGACCAGGACACCAGGTTCGCTCCAAATGGGTTGTTATTCCATATTTTTTCATTTTCCCAACAACCCATAAAAATATTGGCATAGCTTGGAGCGAACCTGGTGCCCATGGCGGTGCCTACCTTTTGGAGGTAAAAATCATCATCATAAAGGAAATAGTTGTTTGTTAAAATAAAATGAACCCCTTCATTGATAAATTCTTGAAGTTTGATGTCTAACTGACTTTTTTCTAAAAACTTCTTAATAGCTCTTTCTCCCTTTTCATGATCTATAATTGAATATAGAGAGCGAACATCTGCAGTCACCATTATAAGATCTTCCTCCCACACAATGGTTTCTAAAAAGTTTAAAAAAATCCATAGTGTCTTTAAGGTGCGATTTATTTTCTAAAACCAGGGGCTGCAAATAAAAGTCGATGAATTCTGATAGATTGGCCGTGACCGAGTTAATACCAGAAACTATTGGTCTACCTGGGGGGTGGGTGGGGTCTTTGGGGATTTTTGGAAGGATGTATAATACCGGTATCATTGGTTCACTTCGGTATAAAAATCTAAATTCTTTGTCTCCTAATACCTGAGTCCTTTTGTATTTTTCAAGTAGATTTTCCAAATTTTTTATTATACCATCCGTGGGGTCTGTACGAAGTTTATGGTATGTACCCCTATCATCAAGTTGTCTTAAGACCTCCTGCTTGTACCATGACTTAGTCATGATCACAATCCCCCCCCCCTTCTTTGTCAGCTGGCTTAATAACTAATTCTGAGTTTTCACTCAGATTTTTTAGTGCCAGTCTTTCCTTCTTAGTCAAATTTAATTTAATATTTCCTCTATCTAGAGTCTGTATTTCATCAGTGCAAAGACTTAAAAAAGTTTCTAAAAAATTCCCCCTCATATGTGTAGGATTAAAAACTGATTTGGGCCTGAAGTGTGTATCCTGGGGTTCGCTCTCAATGGTTTCCCCATTGACTTCTTTGTTTAAAAAGAATTTTTTAATGCTTAATTTTCTGATGAATTTATTGAGGTCAACAAAAGTGGTAAATTTATGAAGGGGTAAGGAGGGGGCATACTTTAAGCCCTTCTCCAATACCCTAATTTCCTCTTTGGCCAGTAAATGATTACTGAGGTTAAATATTTTTGTTTTTCCCTCATCCAATGGATCTTTCTCTATTTGTGACTTAATAAGCTTTTTTTTCCTTTTTACCTTCTCTCTTTGAGCTGTACCTTTTTTGAGTAGTTTCATTCTTTTGGCGGGTTTCCCCCCTCTGCATCCTCTTTTTGTTTTCTTAGTATTTATCCTATACGTTGGCGGTTTCTTCTTATGGCTAAAAAAGACGGTGTTTTGTGTTCATCTAATGTGATTTGATATATCTTTCCTTTATGATTAGCTGGGCTCTTGTTTTCCCTATTTATTACTAGATCTCTATTCCTCTGGTTCTGAGTTCTATGTCCGGTCTTATATAATTGCGTCTGGTGGACTCTATTTCAATCAATCATATTTCCAGTTGTCTGATGGGGGTTTCTTTTGATGTTACCCTCCTCTCTATATTGATGTTGTCTCCATTCATCATAATTATTATACATAATCCTTTCCCGTTGTTTCCCTCCCCCCCCCTTCTGCTCTTTATGTCTATTCCTATTGAGCTCATTGTGGGGATCATTCCTTTTCCAACCCGATGATTGGTGGCCCCTTCTATTATGTCTCCATTGTATCGGGGTTATATTTGTGGGAGGGCTTCTCTCTCTCCTTGGAGTACCCGGAATATCCTCTTCCTCCTCTCCTGAGTCTGTATCTTCCCCTTGGGATTGGGTATAATTTTTATCCCTATTAAATTTACGAACTTTTCTTTCTATGATGACCTTTTCATTCTTTTTTAAGCTTGTCTCAACTCTTTTTTCTAACTCTTTAAATTCTGGTGTATCGCGTAATGGAGTGATAGTATCCCTAAATTTGGATATTTCAGTTTCCAATTTTGCCAGTTCTTTTTTGCGGTCTTCTAGAATTAATTTGATAAGGGAAAAGGAGCAGGTTTCCAAAATCTCCTCCCATTTGTTTTTAAAATCCTCACTGGCTGAGGAAAATGACGCTGACTTGTGTACCCTAAGCCCTTTGGGTATTATGTGGTGGGAGAGGTATCTCTCCAATGTTACAGTCTCCCACCATATTCTACTTTCCCTCAATAGCGTCTGTTCAATTTTTTTCATAAAACTCTCAAGGTCTTCATCTATTAATACAATCGAATCACCATCCTCTCTAAAAACATATTCAAAAGTTGATTTTCTGTTTTCACGACACTTAAACATGTTTAAGCAGCACCTGACCTGTCTCACTGGAGAAAAAAAACAATACTAGTATACAGAACACAATGTGACACTGTGGTCTAGTGCGCTATAATAACAATGTGCAGCCAAATTTGTGAATACCAAAAAAAAGGAGGATTCCTCCAACCTCCACCACAACATGCAGAAAACGAAGAATAGGTATCACTTATCCGGCGCTGTTGTTACAGGATGGTCTGCAGAAATGATTCTGATCTGACTCTCTCTTAGGGTAATTTGCAATTGTACCCAAATGATGTATGCATATGAGAGAAAAAAGTTCATATAGTGAAGTACATTACAAACATCTTTAATTACATAATATACAGAAAACAGAAATATTTAGCTCCACATGGAACGTATGAACACCAAATCATCCAGTACAGATCAAGTGAATGTAATTACCGGAATTCCGTGAACTGAATAAACAGTTCAAAGACAGGACAATACAGGTGAGTCCCGGGCACCATTGATGTTGAATCGGGCTGTAATGGGTCTCCCGGTGTCACAGTCACACGTCCGTCCTGAGTGGCTTTGGCTGTTCGCTCCGACGCGTTTCTACCCCTGTTCTGGGGTCTATTTCAAGGAGTCAGTGTGTGGAGCTTCCAAACGTTGTTATTTAAATGTCCCCTGTCCAATGGTAGAGCTCCGCTCGCAGCTGATGTCAGTTTGATTCATTTATTCATTAAAAGTCCCCCATCAGCTGCGCACCGCAGTGGGTTGCTATGGTGCCGTAGACGTCACTTCCGCCGGCAGATCTGGACGGACTCCATATCCCATAATGCCTGCAGTCTGTACCCTTATGACTAGGTGCTTCATTTCCGGCCGGGGCTTTCATGATGTGTATCTATCGTTGCCCCGGAAACGGCTCCGTCCAGCGGCCGGTCTCCATTCGTTATTATACGAATGCGGTCCTGTGCAATCCAATGGATGATTTAAAAACAGGTTTTTTATAAAACTTAACATGATACTTTATAGTTAATACAGTCAGTTTCTTTACATAAAATGCATCATTAAAAATTCTTAAAATAAAAGTGCCGTGCTGAAAAATACTAATACTTAGATGAACTTAAACATATATTATGGGTCCTTAATGTAGAGGGGAACATGTGGAATAGTGGGACTAATTAATCAATCAAAAACTCATTAACTGATAAAAAGAACCACAATCAATTTCTATATAAACCACTTAACTTCAAAATCCAAGTTAAGACCACCTGGCTTCAAAGTCCCTAATTCAAAAATTAATTTAATTTCTGTCTTAGCTAATTGGGTGGCCAGATCCCTTTGTCTGCGATGACCTGATATATGTTTCAACCCAAAGAACCTTCTAATCTCTGATGTTTTACTATTATGCTTTAATCTGAAGTGGTCGGATAAAGAATGGGTTTGTAAGCCCTTCTTTATATTTCGTAGGTGTTCCCCCAGTCTTATTTTAAGTGGCCTGGAGGTCCGACCTATATAGTAGAGACCACAAGTACATTCGATCCCATAAACCACATTTCTAACATTACAGGTTATGAACTCGTTAATCTTTTCTGTTTTGTCATTAATGAGAACTTCCGTCAATTTTTTATTGTCCCCTTTGACTTCTTTGCAACCAATACAAGATCCACATCTATAGAAGCCTTTGGAATTTATGGTGCCCGGTTTAGTTTTGTCTGAAGGAAGTAAACTCTTTACCACCTTCGAGCCTATAGTGGGCGCTCTTCTATAAATACATTTTGGTTTATCGGGTAATAATTCCCCTATAATGGGGTCTCTCTTTAAAATTTTCCAGTGCTTAGATAGGATGGTCTCTAGCTGTTTGTATTGACTGTTATAGGTAGTTGTGAAGGCCCAATTATATACTGACAGATTATCTTTTTGCTTAGATTTCTTAGTCAACAAATATTCTCCTATCAATTTTCTCCACTTGAATAGTGGCTTTCTGGATATGATCTTCTTTGTAACCGGAGGCTGCAAACTTGTCCTTCATGGTTTTTGCCTGTTGGAGGTAATTCTCCTCCATAGAGCAATTGCGCTTTAATCTCCTCAACTGGCTACCTGGGATGGAACCCAGCCAGTTGGGATGGTGACAACTCATTGCTTGTAAAAATGTGCCAGAGTCCGTTGGTTTAATAAAACATTTGGTGTGTATCTGGCCTTCTTCTACATACACCGTAATGTCTAAGAAATTAACTGTGGTATCGCTGCTCGCAAATAAGAATTCAATGTTGACATCATTAGTATTGAGGTATAAATAAAACTCCTCAAGTGATTCTTGACCGCCCCTCCATATAAAAAAGACGTCATCTATATAGCGTGACCAGGACACCAGGTTCGCTCCAAATGGGTTGTTATTCCATATTTTTTCATTTTCCCAACAACCCATAAAAATATTGGCATAACTTGGAGCGAACCTGGTGCCCATGGCGGTGCCTACCTTTTGGAGGTAAAAATCATCATCATAAAGGAAATAGTTGTTTGTTAAAATAAAATGAACCCCTTCGTTGATAAATTCTTGAAGTTTGATGTCTAACTGACTTTTTTCTAAAAACTTCTTAATAGCTCTTTCTCCCTTTTCATGATCTATAATTGAATATAGAGAGCGAACATCTGCAGTCACCATTATAAGATCTTCCTCCCACACAATGGTTTCTAAAAAGTTTTAAAAAATCCATAGTGTCTTTAAGGTGCGATTTATTTTCTAAAACCAGGGGCTGCAAATAAAAGTCGATGAATTCTGATAGATTGGCCGTGACCGAGTTAATACCAGAAACTATTGGTCTACCTGGTGGGTGGGGTCTTTGTGGATTTTTGGAAGGATGTATAATACCGGTATCATTGGTTCACTTCGGTATAAAAATCTAAATTCTTTGTCTCCTAATACCTGAGTCCTTTTGTATTTTTCAAGTAGATTTTCCAAATTTTTTATTATACCATCCGTGGGGTCTGTACGAAGTTTATGGTATGTACCCCTATCGTCAAGTTGTCTTAAGACCTCCTGATTGTACCATGACTTAGTCAAGATCACAATCCCCCCCCCCCTTTGTCAGCTGGCTTAATAACTAATTCTGAGTTTTCACTCAGATTTTTTAGTGCCAGTCTTTCCTTCTTAGTCAAATTGAATTTAATATTTCCTCTATCTAGAGTCTGTATTTCATCAGTGCAAAGACTTAAAAAAGTTTCTAAAAAATTCCCCCTCATATGTGTAGGATTAAAAACTGATTTGGGCCTGAAGTGTGTATCCTGGGGTTCGCTCTCAATGGTTTCCCCATTGACTTCTTTGTTTAAAAAGAATTTTTTAATGCTTAATTTTCTGATGAATTTATTGAGGTCAACAAAAGTGGTAAATTTATTAAGGGGTAAGGAGGGGGCATACTTTAAGCCCTTCTCCAATACCCTAATTTCCTCTTTGGCCAGTAAATGATTACTGAGGTTAAATATTTTTGTTTTTCCCTCATCCAATGGATCTTTCTCTATTTGTGACTTAATAAGCTTTTTTTTCCTTTTTACCTCCTTTCTTTGAGCTGTACCTTTTTTGAGTAGTTTAATTCTTTTGGCGGGTTTCCCCCCTCTGCATCCTCTTTTGTTTTCTTAGTATTTATCCTATACGTTGGCGGTTTCTTCTTATGGCTAAAAAAGACGGTGTTTTGTGTTCATCTAATGTGATTTGATATCTCTTTCCTTTATGATTAGCTGGGCTCTTGTTTTCCCTATTTATTACTAGATCTCTATTCCTCTGGTTCTGAGTTCTATGTCCGGTCTTATATAATTGCGTCTGGTGGACTCTATTTCAATCAATCATATTTCCAGTTGTCTGATGGGGGTTTCTTTTGATGTTACCCTCCTCTCTATATTGATGTTGTCTCCATTCATCATAATTATTATACATAATCCATTCCCGTTGTCCCCCCCCCCCCCCCCCCTCTGCTCTTTATGTCTATTCCTATTGAGCTCATTGGGGGGATCATTCCTTTTCCAACCCGATGATTGGTGGCCCCTTCTATTATGTCTCCATTGTAACGGGGTTATATTTGTGGGAGGGCTTCTCTCTCTCCTTGGAGTACCCGGAATATCCTCTTCCTCCTCTCCTGAGTCTGTATCTTCCCCTTGGGATTGGGTATAATTTTTATCCCTATTGAATTTACGAACTTTTCTTTCTATGATGACCTTTTCATTCTTTTTTAAGCTTGTCTCAACTCTTTTTTCTAACTCTTTAAATTCTGGTGTATCGCGTAATGGAGTGATAGTATCCCTAAATTTGGATATTTCAGTTTCCAATTTTGCCAGTTCTTTTTTGCGGTCTTCTAGAATTAATTTGATAAGGGAAAAGGAGCAGGTTTCCAAAATCTCCTCCCATTTGTTTTTAAAATCCTCACTGGCTGAGGAAAATGACGCTGACTTGTGTACCCTAAGCCCTTTGGGTATTATGTGGTGGGAGAGGTATCTCTCCAATGTTACAGTCTCCCACCATATTCTACTTTCCCTCAATAGCGTCTGTTCAATTTTTTTCATAATACTCTCAAGGTCTTCATCTATTAATACAATCGAATCACCATCCTCGCTAAAAACATATTCAAAAGTTGATTTTCTGTTTTCATGACACTTAAACATGTTTAAGCAGCACCTGACCTGTCTCACTGGAGAAAAAAAACAATACTAGTATACAGAACAGAATGTGACACTGTGGTCTAGTGCGCTATAATAACAATGTGCAGCCAAATTTGTGAATACCGAAAAAAAGGAGGATTCCTCCAACCTCCACCACAACATGCAGAAAACAAAGAATAGGTATCACTTATCCGGCGCTGTTGTTACAGGATGGTCTGCAGAAATGATTCTGATCTGACTCTCTCTTAGGGTAATTGGCAATTGTACCCAAATGATGTATGCATATGAGAGAAAAAAGTTCATATAGTGAAGTACATTACAAACATCTTTAATTACATAATATACAGAAAACAGAAATATTTAGCTCCACCTGGAACGTATGAACACCAAATCATCCAGTACAGATCAAGTGAATGTAATTACCGGAATTCCATGAACTGAATAAACAGTTCAAAGACAGCACAATACAGGTGAGTCCCGGGCACCATTGATGTTGAATCGGGCTGTAATGGGTCTCCCGGTGTCACAGTCACTCGTCCGTCCTGAGTGGCTTTGGCTGTTCCCTCCGACGCGTTTCTACCCCTGTTCTGGGGTCTTTTTCAAGGAGTCCGTGTGTGGAGCTTCCAAACGTTGTTATTTAAATGTCCCCTGTCCAATGGTAGAGCTCCGGTCGCAGCTGATGTCAGTTTGATTCATTTATTCATTAAAAGTCCCCCATCAGCTGCGCACCGCCGCGGGTTGCTATGGTGCCATAGACGTCACTTCCGCCGGCGGATCTGGACGGACTCCATATCCCATAATGCCTGCAGTCCGTACCCTTATGACTAGGTGCGTCATTTCCGGCCGGGGCTTTCATGATGTGTATCTATCGTTGCCCCGGAAACGGCTCCGTCCAGCGGCCGGTCTCCATTCGTTATTATACGAATGCGGTCCTGTGCAATCCAATGGATAATTTAAAAGCAGGTTTTTTTATAAAACTTAACATGATACGTTATAGTTAATACAGTCAGTTTCTTTATATAAAATGCATCATTAAAAATTCTTAAAATTAAAGTGCCGTGCTGAAAAATACTAAAACTTAGATGAACTTAAACATATATTATGGGTCCTTAATGTAGAGGGGAACATGTGGAATAGTGGGACTAATTAATCAATCAAAAACTCATTACCTGATAAAAAGAACCACAATCAATTTCTATATAAACCACTTAACTTCAAAATCCAAGTTAAGACCGCCTGGCTTCAAAGTCCCTAATTCAAAAATGAATTTCATTTCTGTCTTAGCTAATTGGGTGGCCAGATCCCTTTGTCTGCGATGACCTGATATATGTTTCAACCCAAAGAACCTTCTAATCTCTGATGTTTTACTATTATGCTTTAATCTGAAGTGGTCGGATAAAGAATGGGTTTGTAAGCCCTTCTTTATATTTCGTAGGTGTTCCCCCAGTCTTATTTTAAGTGGCCTGGAGGTCCGACCTATATAGTAGAGACCACAAGTACATTCGATCCCATAAACCACGTTTCTAACATTACAGGTTATGAACTCGTTAATCTTTTCTGTTTTGCCATTAATGAGAACTTCCATCAATTTTTTATTGTCCCCTTTGACTTCTTTGCAACCAATACAAGATCCACATCTATAGAAACCTTTGGAATTTATCGTGCCCGGTTTAGTTTTGTCTGAAGGAAGTAAACTCTTTACCACCTTCGAGCCTATAGTGGGCGCTCTTCTATAAATACATTTTGGTTTATCGGGTAATAATTCCCCTATAATGGGTCTCTCTTTAAAATTTTCCAGTGCTTAGATAGGATGGTCTCTAGCTGTTTGTATTGACTGTTATAGGTAGTTGTGAAGGCCCAATTATATACTGACAGATCATCTTTTTGCTTAGATTTCTTAGTCAACAAATATCTCCTATCAATTTTCTCCACTTGAATAGTGGCTTTCTGGATATGATCGTCTTTGTAACCGGAGGCTGCAAACTTGTCCTTCATGGTCTTTGCCTGTTGGAGGTAATTCTCCTCCGTAGAGCAATTGCGCTTTAATCTCCTTAACTGGCTACCTGGGATGGAACCCAGCCAGTTGGGATGGTGACAACTCATTGCTTGTAAAAATGTGCCAGAGTCCGTTGGTTTAATAAAACATTTGGTGTGTATCTGGCCTTCTTCTACATACACCGTAATGTCTAAGAAATTAACTGTGGTATCGCTGCTCGCAAATGAGAATTCAATGTTGACATCATTAGTATTGAGGTATAAATAAAACTCCTCAAGTGATTCTTGACCGCCCCTCCATATAAAAAAGACGTCATCTATATAGCGTGTAAACATGGAAAGAAGAAAAAAAGAAGACTCTTTTTGGGAAGCACTCCTATACAGATAATGTTGTATGACTGGATGTCACAATAGCTGACTAAAATACAATACTTTAATAATTCTCATTAAAATTAATTATTGAGGAGTTCAATGAGCGCTCATTGAACTCCTCAATAATTAATTTTAATGAGAATTATTAAAGTATTGTATTTTAGTCAGCTATTGTGACATCCAGTCATACAACATTATCTGTATAGGAGTGCTTCCCAAAAAGAGTCTTCTTTTTTTCTTCTTTCCATGTTTACATTGAGAATAACTGACTCGGGGGAGCACCACTGATGGGCAGCTTTTTGATACACAAAAATAAGGAGTGTGTTACCTTATGTATCTGCTTCCTAAAATGAGGATTTGAACCTTGAATTTAATTATCAGTTAATTACAGATAGTTATCATTATACATATACACTTATTACACCAGTGCGGTTTCCAATTTTCTTTTCTTCAACTATCTATATAGCGTGACCAGGACACCAGGTTCGCTCCAAATGGGTTGTTATTCCATATTTTTTCATTTTCCCAACAACCCATAAAAATATTGGCATAGCTTGGAGCGAACCTGGTGCCCATGGCGGTGCCTACCTTTTGGAGGTAAAAATCATCATCATAAAGGAAATAGTTGTTTGTTAAAATAAAATGAACCCCTTCATTGATAAATTCTTGAAGTTTGATGTCTAACTGACTTTTTTCTAAAAACGTCTTAATAGCTCTTTCTCCCTTTTCATGATCTATAATTGAATATAGAGAGCGAACATCTGCAGTCACCATTATAAGATCTTCCTCCCACACAATGGTTTCTAAAAAGTTTTAAAAAATCCAAGGTGTCTTTAAGGTGCAATTTATTTTCTAAAACCAGGGGCTGCAAATAAAAGTCAATGAATTCTGATAGATTGGCCGTAACCGAGTTAATACCAGAAACTATTGGTCTACCTGGGGGCTGGGTGGGGTCTTTGTGGATTTTTGGAAGGATGTATAATACCGGATTTCATTGGTTCACTTCGGTATAAAAATCTAAATTCTTTGTCTCCTAACACCTGAGTCCTTTTGTATTTTTCAAGTAGATTTTCCAAATTTTTTATTATACCATCCGTGGGGTCTGTACGAAGTTTATGGTATGTACCCCTATCGTCAAGTTGTCTTAAGACCTCCTGATTGTACCATGACTTAGTCATGATCACAATCCCCCCCCCTTTGTCAGCTGGCTTAATAACTAATTCTGAGTTTTCACTCAGATTTTTTAGTGCCAGTCTTTCCTTCTTAGTCAAATTGAATTTAATATTTCCTCTATCTAGAGTCTGTATTTCATCAGTGCAAATACTTAAAAAAGTTTCTAAAAAAATCCCCCCTCATATGTGTAGGATTAAAAACTGATTTGGGCCTGAAGTGTGTATCCTGGGGTTCGCTCTCAATGGTTTCCCCATTGACTTCTTTGTTTAAAAAGAATTTTTTAATGCTTCATTTTCTGATGAATTTATTGAGGTCAATAACAGTGGTAAATTTATTAAGGGGTAAGGAGGGGGCATACTTTAAGCCCTTCTCCAATACCCTAATTTTCTCTTTGGCCAGTAAATGATTACTGAGGTTAAATATTTTTGTTTTTCCCTCATCCAATGGATCTTTCTCTATTTGTGACTTAATAAGCTTTTTTTTCCTTTTTACCTCCTCTCTTTGAGCTGTACCTTTTTTTTGAGTAGTTTAATTCTTTTGGCGGGTTTCCCCCCTCTGCATCCTCTTTTTGTTTTCTTTGTATTTATCCCATACGTTGGCGGTTTCTTCTTATGGCTAAAAAAGACGGTGTTTTGTGTTCATCTAATGTGATTTGATATCTCTTTCCTTTATGATTAGCTGGGCTCTTGTTTTCCCTATTTATTACTAGATCTCTATTCCTCTGGTTCTGAGTTCTATGTCCGGTCTTATATAATTGCGTCTGGTGGACTCTATTTCAATCAATCATATTTCCAGTTGTCTGATGGGGGTTTCTTTTGATGTTACCCTCCTCTCTATATTGATGTCTCCATTCATCATAATTATTATACATAATCCTTTCCCGTCGTTTCCCCCCCCCCCCCCCCCTTCTGCTCTTTATGTCTATTCCTATTGAGCTCATTGTGGGGATCATTCCTTTTCCAACCCGATGATTGGTGGCCCCTTCTATTATGTCTCCATTGTAACGGGGTTATATTTGTGGGAGGGCTTCTCTCTCTCCTTGGAGTACCCGGAATATCCTCTTCCTCCTCTCCTGAGTCTGTATCTTCCCCTTGGGATTGGGTATAATTTTTATCCCTATTGAATTTACGAACTTTTCTTTCTATGATGACCTTTTCATTCTTTTTTAAGCTTGTCTCAACTCTTTTTTCTAACTCTTTAAATTCTGGTGTATCGCGTAATGGAGTGATAGTATCCCTAAATTTGGATATTTCAGTTTCCAATTTTGCCAGTTCTTTTTTGCGGTCTTCTAGAATTAATTTGATAAGGGAAAAGGAGCAGGTTTCCAAAATCTCCTCCCATTTGTTTTTAAAATCCTCACTGGCTGAGGAAAATGACGCTGACTTGTGTACCCTAAGCCGTTTGGGTATTATGTGGTGGGAGAGGTATCTCTCCAATGTTACAGT
This sequence comes from Pseudophryne corroboree, assembly GCF_028390025.1. NCBI lineage: Eukaryota > Metazoa > Chordata > Amphibia > Anura > Myobatrachidae > Pseudophryne > Pseudophryne corroboree. The sequence continues at coordinate 808,640,785 of NC_086445.1, forward strand.
CTCCCACCATATTCTACTTTCCCTCAATAGCGTCTGTTCAATTTTTTTCATAAAACTCTCAAGGTCTTCATCTATTAATACAATCGAATCACCATCCTCTCTAAAAACATATTCAAAAGTTGATTTTCTGTTTTCACGACACTTAAACATGTTTAAGGAGCACCTGACCTGTCTCACTGGAGAAAAAAAACAATACTAGTATACAGAACAGAATGTGACACTGTGGTCTAGTGCGCTATAATAACAATGTGCAGCCAAATTTGTGAATACCGAAAAAAAGGAGGATTCCTCCAACCTCCACCACAACATGCAGAAAACAAAGAATAGGTATCACTTATCCGGCGCTGTTGTTACAGGATGGTCTGCAGAAATGATTCTGATCTGACTCTCTCTTAGGGTAATTGGCAATTGTACCCAAATGATGTACGCATATGAGAGAAAAAAGTTCATATAGTTAAGTACATTACAAACATCTTTAATTACATAATATACAGAAAACAGAAATATTTAGCTCCACATGGAACGTATGAACACCAAATCATCCAGTACAGATCAAGTGAATGTAATTACCGGAATTCCATGAACTGAATAAACAGTTCAAAGACAGCACAATACAGGTGAGTCCCGGGCACCATTGATGTTGAATCGGGCTGTAATGGGTCTCCCGGTGTCACAGTCACACGTCCGTCCTGAGTGGCTTTGGCTGTTCCCTCCGACGCGTTTCTACCCCTGTTCTGGGGTCTTTTTCAAGGAGTCCGTGTGTGGAGCTTCCAAACGTTGTTATTTAAATGTCCCCTGTCCAATGGTAGAGCTCCGCTCGCAGCTGATGTCAGTTTGATTCATTTATTCATTAAAAGTCCCCCATCAGCTGCGCACCGCAGCGGGTTGCTATGGTGCCGTAGACGTCACTTCCGCCGGCGGATCTGGACGGACTCCATATCCCATAATGCCTGCAGTCCGTACCTTATGACTAGGTGCGTCATTTCCGGCCGGGGCTTTCATGATGTGTATCTATCGTTGCCCCGGAAACGGCTCCGTCCAGCGGCCGGTCTCCATTTGTTATTATACGAATGTGGTCCTGTGCAATCTAATGGATAATTTAAAAACAGTTTTTTTTTATAAAACTTAACATGATACTTTATAGTTAATACAGTCAGTTTCTTTACATAAAATGCATCATTAAAAATTCTTAAAATAAAAGTGCCGTGCTGAAAAATACTAATACTTAGATGAACTTAAACATATATTATGGGTCCTTAATGTAGAGGGGAACATGTGGAATAGTGGGACTAATTAATCAATCAAAAACTCATTAACTGATAAAAAGAACCACAATCAATTTCTATATAAACCACTTAACTTCAAAATCCAAGTTAAGACCACCTGGCTTCAAAGTCCCTAATTCAAAAATTAATTTCATTTCTGTCTTAGCTAATTGGGTGGCCAGATCCCTTTGTCTGCGATGACCTGATATATGTTTCAACCCAAAGAACCTTCTAATCTCTGATGTTTTACTATTATGCTTTAATCTGAAGTGGTCGGATAAAGAATGGGTTTGTAAGCCCTTCTTTATATTTCGTAGGTGTTCCCCCAGTCTTATTTTAAGTGGCCTGGAGGTCCGACCTATATAGTAGAGACCACAAGTACATTCGATCCCATAAACCACGTTTCTAACATTACAGGTTATGAACTCGTTAATCTTTTCTGTTTTGCCATTAATGAGAACTTCCGTCAATTTTTTATTGTCCCCTTTGACTTCTTTGCAACCAATACAAGATCCACATCTATAGAAGCCTTTGGAATTTATCGTGCCCGGTTTAGTTTTGTCTGAAGGAAGTAAACTCTTTACCACCTTCGAGCCTATAGTGGGCGCTCTTCTATAAATACATTTTGGTTTATTGGGTAATAATTCCCCTATAATGGGGTCTCTCTTTAAAATTTTCCAGTGCTTAGATAGGATGGTCTCTAGCTGTTTGTATTGACTGTTATAGGTAGTTGTGAAGGCCCAATTATATACTGACAGATCATCTTTTTGCTTAGATTTCTTAGTCAACATATATCTCCTATCAATTTTCTCCACTTGAATAGTGGCTTTCTGGATATGATCTTCTTTGTAACCGGAGGCTGCAAACTTGTCCTTCATGGTCTTTGCCTGTTGGAGGTAATTTTCCTCCGTAGAGCAATTGCGCTTTAATCTCCTCAACTGGCTACCTGGGATGGAACCCAGCCAGTTGGGATGGTGACAACTCATTGCTTGAAAAAATGTGCCAGAGTCCGTTGGTTTAATAAAACATTTGGTGTGTATCTGGCCTTCTTCTACATACACCGTAATGTCTAAGAAATTAACTGTGGTATCGCTGCTCGCAAATGAGAATTCAATGTTGATATCATTAGTATTGAGGTATAAATAAAACTCCTCAAGTGATTCTTGACCGCCTCTCCATATAAAAAAGACGTCATCTATATAGCGTGACCAGGACACCAGGTTCGCTCCAAATGGGTTGTTATTCCATATTTTTTCATTTTCCCAACAACCCATAAAAATATTGGCATAGCTTGGAGCGAACCTGGTGCCCATGGCGGTGCCTACCCTTTGGAGGTAAAAATCATCATCATAAAGGAAATAGTTGTTTGTTAAAATAAAATGAACCCCTTCATTGATAAATTCTTGAAGTTTGATGTCTAACTGACTTTTTTCTAAAAACTTCTTAATAGCTCTTTCTCCCTTTTCATGATCTATAATTGAATATAGAGAGCGAACATCTGCAGTCACCATTATAAGATCTTCCTCCCACACAATGGTTTCTAAAAAGTTTAAAAAAATCCATAGTGTCTTTAAGGTGCGATTTATTTTCTAAAACCAGGGGCTGCAAATAAAAGTCGATGAATTCTGATAGATTGGCCGTGACCGAGTTAATACCAGAAACTATTGGTCTACCTGGGGGGTGGGTGGGGTCTTTGGGGATTTTTGGAAGGATGTATAATACCGGTATCATTGGTTCACTTTGGTATAAAAATCTAAATTCTTTGTCTCCTAATACCTGAGTCCTTTTGTATTTTTCAAGTAGATTTTCCAAATTTTTTATTATACCATCCGTGGGGTCTGTACGAAGTTTATGGTATGTACCCCTATCATCAAGTTGTCTTAAGACCTCCTGCTTGTACCATGACTTAGTCATGATCACAATCCCCCCCCTTCTTTGTCAGCTGGCTTAATAACTAATTCTAAGTTTTCACTCAGATTTTTTAGTGCCAGTCTTTCCTTCTTAGTCAAATTGAATTTAATATTTCCTCTATCTAGAGTCTGTATTTCATCAGTGCAAAGACTTAAAAAAGTTTCTAAAAAATTCCCCCTCATATGTGTAGGATTAAAAACTGATTTGGGCCTGAAGTGTGTATCCTGGGGCTCTCAATGGTTTCCCCATTGACTTCTTTGTTTAAAAAGAATTTTTTAATGCTTAATTTTCTGATGAATTTATTGAGGTCAACAAAAGTGGTAAATTTATGAAGGGGTAAGGAGGGGGCATACTTTAAGCCCTTCTCCAATACCCTAATTTCCTCTTTGGCCAGTAAATGATTACTGAGGTTAAATATTTTTGTTTTTCCCTCATCCAATGGATCTTTCTCTATTTGTGACTTAATAAGCTTTTTTTTCCTTTTTACCTTCTCTCTTTGAGCTGTACCTTTTTTGAGTAGTTTCATTCTTTTGGCGGGTTTCCCCCCTCTGCATCCTCTTTTTGTTTTCTTAGTATTTATCCTATACGTTGGCGGTTTCTTCTTATGGCTAAAAAAGACGGTGTTTTGTGTTCATCTAATGTGATTTGATATCTCTTTCCTTTATGATTAGCTGGGCTCTTGTTTTCCCTATTTATTACTAGATCTCTATTCCTCTGGTTCTGAGTTCTATGTCCGGTCTTATATAATTGCGTCTGGTGGACTCTATTTCAATCAATCATATTTCCAGTTGTCTGATGGGGGTTTCTTTTGATGTTACCCTCCTCTCTATATTGATGTTGTCTCCATTCATCATAATTATTATACATAATCCTTTCCCGTTGTTTCCCTCCCCCCCCCCTTCTGCTCTTTATGTCTATTCCTATTGAGCTCATTGTGGGGATCATTCCTTTTCCAACCCGATGATTGGTGGCCCCTTCTATTATGTCTCCATTGTATCGGGGTTATATTTGTGGGAGGGCTTCTCTCTCTCCTTGGAGTACCCGGAATATCCTCTTCCTCCTCTCCTGAGTCTGTATCTTCCCCTTGGGATTGGGTATAATTTTTATCCCTATTAAATTTACGAACTTTTCTTTCTATGATGACCTTTTCATTCTTTTTTAAGCTTGTCTCAACTCTTTTTTCTAACTCTTTAAATTCTGGTGTATCGCGTAATGGAGTGATAGTATCCCTAAATTTGGATATTTCAGTTTCCAATTTTGCCAGTTCTTTTTTGCGGTCTTCTAGAATTAATTTGATAAGGGAAAAGGAGCAGGTTTCCAAAATCTCCTCCCATTTGTTTTTAAAATCCTCACTGGCTGAGGAAAATGACGCTGACTTGTGTACCCTAAGCCCTTTGGGTATTATGTGGTGGGAGAGGTATCTCTCCAATGTTACAGTCTCCCACCATATTCTACTTTCCCTCAATAGCGTCTGTTCAATTTTTTTCATAAAACTCTCAAGGTCTTCATCTATTAATACAATCGAATCACCATCCTCTCTAAAAACATATTCAAAAGTTGATTTTCTGTTTTCACGACACTTAAACATGTTTAAGCAGCACCTGACCTGTCTCGCTGGAGAAAAAAAACAATACTAGTATACAGAACAGAATGTGACACTGTGCTCTAGTGCGCTATAATAACAATGTGCAGCCAAATTTGTGAATACCAAAAAAAAGGAGGATTCCTCCAACCTCCACCACAACATGCAGAAAACGAAGAATAGGTATCACTTATCCGGCGCTGTTGTTACAGGATGGTCTGCAGAAATGATTCTGATCTGACTCTCTCTTAGGGTAATTTGCAATTGTACCCAAATGATGTATGCATATGAGAGAAAAAAGTTCATATAGTGAAGTACATTACAAACATCTTTAATTACATAATATACAGAAAACAGAAATATTTAGCTCCACATGGAACGTATGAACACCAAATCATCCAGTACAGATCAAGTGAATGTAATTACCGGAATTCCGTGAACTGAATAAACAGTTCAAAGACAGCACAATACAGGTGAGTCCCGGGCACCATTGATGTTGAATCGGGCTGTAATGGGTCTCCCGGTGTCACAGTCACACGTCCGTCCTGAGTGGCTTTGGCTGTTCCCTCCGACGCGTTTCTACCCCTGTTCTGGGGTCTTTTTCAAGGAGTCAGTGTGTGGAGCTTCCAAACGTTGTTATTTAAATGTCCCCTGTCCAATGGTAGAGCTCCGCTCGCAGCTGATGTCAGTTTGATTCATTTATTCATTAAAAGTCCCCCATCAGCTGCGCACCGCAGTGGGTTGCTATGGTGCCGTAGACGTCACTTCCGCCGGCAGATCTGGACGGACTCCATATCCCATAATGCCTGCAGTCTGTACCCTTATGACTAGGTGCGTCATTTCCGGCCGGGGCTTTCATGATGTGTATCTATCGTTGCCCCGGAAACGGCTCCGTCCAGCGGCCGGTCTCCATTCGTTATTATACGAATGCGGTCCTGTGCAATCCAATGGATAATTTAAAAACAGGTTTTTTATAAAACTTAACATGATACTTTATAGTTAATACAGTCAGTTTCTTTACATAAAATGCATCATTAAAAATTCTTAAAATAAAAGTGCCGTGCTGAAAAATACTAATACTTAGATGAACTTAAACATATATTATGGGTCCTTAATGTAGAGGGGAACATGTGGAATAGTGGGACTAATTAATCAATCAAAAACTCATTAACTGATAAAAAGAACCACAATCAATTTCTATATAAACCACTTAACTTCAAAATCCAAGTTAAGACCACCTGGCTTCAAAGTCCCTAATTCAAAAATTAATTTCATTTCTGTCTTAGCTAATTGAGTGGCCAGATCCCTTTGTCTGCGATGACCTGATATATGTTTCAACCCAAAGAACCTTCTAATCTCTGATGTTTTACTATTATGCTTTAATCTGAAGTGGTCGGATAAAGAATGGGTTTGTAAGCCCTTCTTTATATTTCGTAGGTGTTCCCCCAGTCTTATTTTAAGTGGCCTGGAGGTCCGACCTATATAGTAGAGACCACAAGTACATTCGATCCCATAAACCACATTTCTAACATTACAGGTTATGAACTCGTTAATCTTTTCTGTTTTGTCATTAATGAGAACTTCCGTCAATTTTTTATTGTCCCCTTTGACTTCTTTGCAACCAATACAAGATCCACATCTATAGAAGCCTTTGGAATTTATGGTGCCCGGTTTAGTTTTGTCTGAAGGAAGTAAACTCTTTACCACCTTCGAGCCTATAGTGGGCGCTCTTCTATAAATACATTTTGGTTTATCGGGTAATAATTCCCCTATAATGGGGTCTCTCTTTAAAATTTTCCAGTGCTTAGATAGGATGGTCTCTAGCTGTTTGTATTGACTGTTATAGGTAGTTGTGAAGGCCCAATTATATACTGACAGATTATCTTTTTGCTTAGATTTCTTAGTCAACAAATATTCTCCTATCAATTTTCTCCACTTGAATAGTGGCTTTCTGGATATGATCTTCTTTGTAACCGGAGGCTGCAAACTTGTCCTTCATGGTTTTTGCCTGTTGGAGGTAATTCTCCTCCATAGAGCAATTGCGCTTTAATCTCCTCAACTGGCTACCTGGGATGGAACCCAGCCAGTTGGGATGGTGACAACTCATTGCTTGTAAAAATGTGCCAGAGTCCGTTGGTTTAATAAAACATTTGGTGTGTATCTGGCCTTCTTCTACATACACCGTAATGTCTAAGAAATTAACTGTGGTATCGCTGCTCGCAAATAAGAATTCAATGTTGACATCATTAGTATTGAGGTATAAATAAAACTCCTCAAGTGATTCTTGACCGCCCCTCCATATAAAAAAGACGTCATCTATATAGCGTGACCAGGACACCAGGTTCGCTCCAAATGGGTTGTTATTCCATATTTTTTCATTTTCCCAACAACCCATAAAAATATTGGCATAACTTGGAGCGAACCTGGTGCCCATGGCGGTGCCTACCTTTTGGAGGTAAAAATCATCATCATAAAGGAAATAGTTGTTTGTTAAAATAAAATGAACCCCTTCGTTGATAAATTCTTGAAGTTTGATGTCTAACTGACTTTTTTCTAAAAACTTCTTAATAGCTCTTTCTCCCTTTTCATGATCTATAATTGAATATAGAGAGCGAACATCTGCAGTCACCATTATAAGATCTTCCTCCCACACAATGGTTTCTAAAAAGTTTTAAAAAATCCATAGTGTCTTTAAGGTGCGATTTATTTTCTAAAACCAGGGGCTGCAAATAAAAGTCGATGAATTCTGATAGATTGGCCGTGACCGAGTTAATACCAGAAACTATTGGTCTACCTGGTGGGTGGGTGGGGTCTTTGTGGATTTTTGGAAGGATGTATAATACCGGTATCATTGGTTCACTTCGGTATAAAAATCTAAATTCTTTGTCTCCTAATACCTGAGTCCTTTTGTATTTTTCAAGTAGATTTTCCAAATTTTTTATTATACCATCCGTGGGGTCTGTACGAAGTTTATGGTATGTACCCCTATCGTCAAGTTGTCTTAAGACCTCCTGATTGTACCATGACTTAGTCAAGATCACAATCCCCCCCCCCTTTGTCAGCTAGCTTAATAACTAATTCTGAGTTTTCACTCAGATTTTTTAGTGCCAGTCTTTCCTTCTTAGTCAAATTGAATTTAATATTTCCTCTATCTAGAGTCTGTATTTCATCAGTGCAAAGACTTAAAAAAGTTTCTAAAAAATTCCCCCTCATATGTGTAGGATTAAAAACTGATTTGGGCCTGAAGTGTGTATCCTGGGGTTCGCTCTCAATGGTTTCCCCATTGACTTCTTTGTTTAAAAAGAATTTTTTAATGCTTAATTTTCTGATGAATTTATTGAGGTCAACAAAAGTGGTAAATTTATTAAGGGGTAAGGAGGGGGCATACTTTAAGCCCTTCTCCAATACCCTAATTTCCTCTTTGGCCAGTAAATGATTACTGAGGTTAAATATTTTTGTTTTTCCCTCATCCAATGGATCTTTCTCTATTTGTGACTTAATAAGCTTTTTTTTCCTTTTTACCTCCTTTCTTTGAGCTGTACCTTTTTTGAGTAGTTTAATTCTTTTGGCGGGTTTCCCCCCTCTGCATCCTCTTTTGTTTTCTTAGTATTTATCCTATACGTTGGCGGTTTCTTCTTATGGCTAAAAAAGACGGTGTTTTGTGTTCATCTAATGTGATTTGATATCTCTTTCCTTTATGATTAGCTGGGCTCTTGTTTTCCCTATTTATTACTAGATCTCTATTCCTCTGGTTCTGAGTTCTATGTCCGGTCTTATATAATTGCGTCTGGTGGACTCTATTTCAATCAATCATATTTCCAGTTGTCTGATGGGGGTTTCTTTTGATGTTACCCTCCTCTCTATATTGATGTTGTCTCCATTCATCATAATTATTATACATAATCCATTCCCGTTGTTTCCCCCCCCCCCCCTTCTGCTCTTTATGTCTATTCCTATTGAGCTCATTGGGGGGATCATTCCTTTTCCAACCCGATGATTGGTGGCCCCTTCTATTATGTCTCCATTGTAACGGGGTTATATTTGTGGGAGGGCTTCTCTCTCTCCTTGGAGTACCCGGAATATCCTCTTCCTCCTCTCCTGAGTCTGTATCTTCCCCTTGGGATTGGGTATAATTTTTATCCCTATTGAATTTACGAACTTTTCTTTCTATGATGACCTTTTCATTCTTTTTTAAGCTTGTCTCAACTCTTTTTTCTAACTCTTTAAATTCTGGTGTATCGCGTAATGGAGTGATAGTATCCCTAAATTTGGATATTTCAGTTTCCAATTTTGCCAGTTCTTTTTTGCGGTCTTCTAGAATTAATTTGATAAGGGAAAAGGAGCAGGTTTCCAAAATCTCCTCCCATTTGTTTTTAAAATCCTCACTGGCTGAGGAAAATGACGCTGACTTGTGTACCCTAAGCCCTTTGGGTATTATGTGGTGGGAGAGGTATCTCTCCAATGTTACAGTCTCCCACCATATTCTACTTTCCCTCAATAGCGTCTGTTCAATTTTTTTCATAATACTCTCAAGGTCTTCATCTATTAATACAATCGAATCACCATCCTCGCTAAAAACATATTCAAAAGTTGATTTTCTGTTTTCATGACACTTAAACATGTTTAAGCAGCACCTGACCTGTCTCACTGGAGAAAAAAAACAATACTAGTATACAGAACAGAATGTGACACTGTGGTCTAGTGCGCTATAATAACAATGTGCAGCCAAATTTGTGAATACCGAAAAAAAGGAGGATTCCTCCAACCTCCACCACAACATGCAGAAAACAAAGAATAGGTATCACTTATCCGGCGCTGTTGTTACAGGATGGTCTGCAGAAATGATTCTGATCTGACTCTCTCTTAGGGTAATTGGCAATTGTACCCAAATGATGTATGCATATGAGAGAAAAAAGTTCATATAGTGAAGTACATTACAAACATCTTTAATTACATAATATACAGAAAACAGAAATATTTAGCTCCACATGGAACGTATGAACACCAAATCATCCAGTACAGATCAAGTGTATGTAATTACCGGAATTCCATGAACTGAATAAACAGTTCAAAGACAGCACAATACAGGTGAGTCCCAGACACCATTGATGTTGAATCGGGCTGTAATGGGTCTCCCGTTGTCACAGTCACACGTCCGTCCTGAGTGGCTTTGGCTGTTCCCTCCGACGCGTTTCTACCCCTGTTCTGGGGTCTTTTTCAAGGAGTCCGTGTGTGGAGCTTCCAAACGTTGTTATTTAAATGTCCCCTGTCCAATGGTAGAGCTCCGGTCGCAGCTGATGTCAGTTTGATTCATTTATTCATTAAAAGTCCCCCATCAGCTGCGCACCGCAGAGGGTTGCTATGGTGCCGTAGACGTCACTTCCGCCGGCGGATCAGGACGGACTCCATATCCCATAATGCCTGCAGTCCGTACCCTTATGACTAGGTGCGTCATTTCCGGCCGGGGCTTTCATGATGTGTATCTATCGTTGCCCCGGAAACGGCTCCGTCCAGCGGCCGGTCTCCATTCGTTATTATACAAATGCGGTCCTGTGCAATCCAATGGATAATTTAAAAACAGTTTTTTTTATAAAACTTAACATGATACTTTATAGTTAATACAGTCAGTTTCTTTACATAAAATGCATAATTTTTAAATTATCCATTGGATTGCACAGGATCGCAGCTGATGGGGGACTTTTAATGAATAAATGAATCAAACTGACATCAGCTGCGACCGGAGCTCTACCATTGGACAGGGGACATTTAAATAACAACGTTTGGAAGCTCCACACACGGACTCCTTGAAAAAGACCCCAGAACAGGGGTGGAAATGCTTCGGAGGGAACAGCCAAAGCCACTCAGGACGGACGTGTGACTGTGACACCGGGAGACCAATTACAGCCCGATTCAACATCAATGGTGCCCGGGACTCACCTGTATTGTGCTGTCTTTGAACTGTTTATTCAGTTCATGGAATTCCGGTAATTACATTCACTTGATCTGTACTGGATGATTTGGTGTTCATACGTTCCATGTGGAGCTAAATATTTCTGTTTTCTGTATATTATGTAATTAAAGATGTTTGTAATGTACTTAACTATATGAACTTTTTTCTCTCATATGCATACATCATTTGGGTACAATTGCCAATTACCCTAAGAGAGAGTCAGATCAGAATCATTTCTGCAGACCATCCTGTAAACAACAGCGCCAGATAAGTGATACCTATTCTTTGTTTTAGGCCATGTGGTTAGTCCAAAATGGAGGACAGACCATGTGGCTTCCTTTGTCACAAAGAAATCACACACCATGCAACCACCTGAAATTATTTTAGGCCTGAATTAAAAATAAAAACTATATCAAAGCTATGCAGCAACTTTTAAATATACTTTTAAACCTACTTAAACAGATAAACAATCCAATCTGAATCAAACACAATATGACTTATTTGAACCTTGTTTTGCAACAATAAAAATACATTTTAGCATCTTAAATATTATGAGAAACGCATTGTCCCTTGAATTTCATATCATTGGCTTACTGATAACACAAAAATACATTAACGTGAATGTTATTTTCATCAGCTTCTCAATGCGTCCATTGGAGCCGGTCAATTACAGCCACATTTGTAATGTACAGTGCATCATTAAGACCCTGATATCCCGGACGAGCCCCCATCTAAGAATGCCAAATTGATTTCTCACAAATATTTAAAATGCCCGCTCTAATATATATTGTAAATGCCTGCACATCTTATTACCAAATCCCATAAATGTGCGCTGTACATCGCACAACACTGCATCCCATAAGAGAAAATAATACACCCACACATTATCTGAGTTCCAAAGATCATTGATGTATATATTTGTTGTTAAAAGGGTATGGATTCAATATATATTACAAAGCACAGTATACCTATAGTTACATGAATACAACTCACACAGCAAACAGTTAGAACATACTATTACATACAGTTATATGCAGTTTCAGTTACATGCCAGCGATACAATTACCATTATCTTTCTCATATAAGTTTGTCCCTCCATATGACTCTCTCTGTAGACTTCATCTTCCTCAGAGACCAAAAAGCAAGTAACTGACCTCCTGTGTGGTCAGCAGAGTATTATCTAGTTTCTGGGGGAGGGGTTCATGGTGAGTCACCAATTCCATTGTATATGGTAATCAGATTCAGCCTTGAAGACATCCAAAGGGCTGGCCTGAGTTCCCTGTCCTCTACCTCTAAGAATATCTATTGTTCTAATAAGAGCGATTTTAGCTTTTATACATGTAATCATAATTCCGTGTTGCAATGTACTACAACTTAATAACAAGTATCAAATTAATCTACACATTAAGCTGGTTGCTTCAATAGTAAACATGACAGGTCTATCTGGTTCCGTTCAAATAATACACATACATGACACCACTTTATTACATATACAATTCTAAATCATCATGATGTCTGGTGCTTGATATTATTATAATTATGTACTGTATGAAATAAGTGTCGAATCCATCTCTGTGGCATGTCCATGTAAATGCGAGTGTTACCATATATGGCTGTGCTCGCTGCGCCTATTTGCAAGTATAGCGACTTAAATGTGTGTAGTTTGTATGTTCTCTTTATGTAATATTTTTTACTTTGACAACGTGTAGGAACCAAATGATAGACTAGTAATAGCACAAAAAGTAGAAGGAAGAAAGAAGAAGAGGTAAGAGAAGAAGAAAGAAGGGAAAGGTACAGATTAGGGGAAGAGAAAGGGGTGGATGACCCGACCCGCTGGTGCATCCCCTTACACAATAAATACATCTCATGATTCTAATGCTAGGTTGGAAGTATTAGTTGAAATAAACAGTATGTTAGTGCAAAGTTCGTTCTCAGGGCTGTCTAATTGGTTAAGGGCTGACAAAAGTCACAGGAGGAGAGCTAGAGATCCCCTAGAGGAGCGTGAGCTGAATGTGGGAGCTTGAGAGTTGAACCACATGTCTCATACCTGTAGAAACTTGAATGACCTGTTATTGAGGTATGCAGTGATCTTTTCCATGCTTGCTAAGTACCAGACTTTATCAATGACCCGACTAAGAGAGGGGCCTCCAGCTGTTTCCCGTGGAGAGCAATTAAGCATCTGGCGGCGTTTAAGATTTGCGTTATTAATTTACCGGAATTTGGAGCAGTATTTACAATTGGGAGGCCTAGGAGGAAAGACCAAGAATCTTTAGACACCGGGGCATTGATCACTGTACTTATTAGGTTTGCGATCTTATCCCAAAGCATCACAATCTTAGGACATGACCACCAGATATGGAGGAAAGAGCCTTGCCCACCACAACCTCTCCAGCACAAGGGAGAAGAATTAGGGAGTTTTTTGTGTAGTTTAGTGGGGACAAAATACCGTCTATATAAAATTTTGTAGGCATTTTCTTTTATTAGGGTTGAAATAGAGGATTTAGAAACAGCAGTGAAGATGTCTGACCAATCATATTCACCAAGTGGTGGGCCCAAATCCCGTTCCCACTGAAGTATGAATGACGGGTCGATGACTGACCACAATCCATGAGGAGGGAGTATAGCAATGAAATGATTCCACGAACAAGCGGTCTATGATAGCAGAAAGACTCTTATGTGGATAGGGGCTGAAACGGAGAAGAACTCGACTGAGAGGAGACATAATGTCTTATCTGAAAATAAGTGAAAGGGTTTGCCTCTGGAAAGTGGTATCTTGTCATGAGATCCAATAAGGGTGTGCAGGAGCCCTCTGACAATACATCCAGAACAAAACGGATGTTCTTGCCCAACCATAGACGGGAACAAGCCAAAATGTGTGAGAGTTTCGAACGTGAAGGGCCAGCTGATCCTGTCAAATGCTTTCGCCGCATCCAGAGAAAGCAGTGTGTTTGAGGCATTTTTGAGGGAGGCCAGATAGGAGGAGATTGCAGTAGTCCAATCTGGAGATGACCAGTGAGTGGATGAGGGTCTTAGTAGCATCCTGGGTGAGAAAGGGTCTGATCCTGGAGATGTTTTTGAGATGGAAATGGCAGGTTTTTAAGAGGTACTGAATGTGTGGTTTGAAGGAGAGGGAGGAGTCAAGGATTACTCCCAGACTTCGCACTTGGGGGCTATAGGAGATAGTTGTGCCATTAATGGATAATGAAATTGGGGGAGGTGAGGTTATGCGGGATGGAGGGAAGAGTGATCAGCTCAGTCTTAGACATGTTAAGTTTAACAAAGTACTGGGACATCCAGGAGGAGATAGCAGAGAGACAGTTGGAGATATGAGTGAGGAGAGCAGGGGAGAGGTCAAGGGAGGAAAGGTAGATTTGAGTATCGTCAGTGTAGAGATAATATTTTAAGTCAAAAGAGCTAATGAGCTCACCTAATGAGGATGAGAAAAGGAGAGGCCCAAGAACAGAACCTTCGGGGACACCTACTGGTATAGGAAGTGGGGGGGGGGGGTAGAGTCATGAGAGAAGACAGAGAAGGAATGGTCAGAAAGGTAGGAGGACAGCCAGGAGAGAGCAGTATCACGCAAACCAAGAAAGTAAAGGATTTGCAGGAGGAGAGGGTAGTCTACAGTGTCAAAAGCAGCAGAGAGGTCAAGGAGAATAGCAGAGAGTGGACCCTGGATTTAGCAGTAAGGAGGTCATTGCAGACTTTCGTGAGGGCAGTTTCAGTGGAGTGCTGAAGATGGAAACCAGACTGGAAAAGGTCAAGCAGTGAGTGGGAAGAAAGACAGTGAGGCGGCTGTAGACAATACGCTCAAGGAGTTTGCAGGTAAAAGGGATAAGAGAGATGGGTCGGTAGTTGGAGAGATTGGTTGGATCAAGGGTAGGTTTTTTAAGAACAGGGGAGACAAGTGCATGCTTGAAGGCAGAAGGTACAGTGCCTGATGAGAGTGAGAGATTGAGTAGATGGGCAATATGGGAACAGGCAGAAGAAGAGAGAAAGCGGGGAAGGTGGGAGGGAATAGGGTCAAGTGGGGAGGTGGAGGGGGGTAAGGGAAGAAAGATGTCAGAGTTGGTAGGAGGGAAGGAGAGGGAGGGTTGAGAAATGGGGGAGAGGGGTTGCTCAGGTTCTAGTGGGATGTTATGTTCTGACGAATGGAGTCAATATTGGATGTGAAGTAGGTGGCAAAGTCAAGAGCAGAAAGTGAAGAGGGGAGTTGGGGCAGGGGTGGGCAGAGGAGTGAGTTGACAGTGGCGAGTTGACAGTGGCAAAGAGGCGCCTGGGGTTTGAGGATTGGGAGGAGATGAGGTATTTGAAGTAAGATTGTTTAGAAAGGGTAAGGGCAGCAAAGTAGGATGAGAGCATAAATTTGTAGTAGAGGAAGTCGACCTTATTGCGTGATTTCCTCCACTGTCGCTCAGTGGTACGTGAGCATTTTTGCAGATATTTGGTGTGCCAGGGTTCAGGTGTCGAACTGCGAGGGTGAATAGTAGTTGGTGGGGCGACATAGTCAAGAGCAGAGGTAAGGGATGCATTGTAAAGGGAAGTAGCTTGTTCAGGGCAGGAAAGAGAGAGAATAGGAGAGAGCAGTGAGTCAAACAGGGAAGATAGGGAAATTGTGTCAATAGCCTCAATGTTACTCTTAGTGATAGTAGTCTTAGGTGTTAAAGATGGAGAAGCAGAAGCAGATAGAGATAGGTTAAAAGTAAGCAGGTGATGGTCAGAGAGGGGGAACAGGGAGTTAGAGAAATCAGAAAGATCACAGCAGTGAGTGAAAACCAGATCCAGTGAGCTTCCACTCACATCTGTAGGAGAACTAATCACCTCTACAGTTATGGAAGAGTTGCTGTTAGTTAATTATTTTTAGTAGTCCTTTAATATTGACATGTTTATATAGATTGGCTGATTCTTTGCAGAAAGACTAAAGCAAAAAGAACTATATTATGTATTTGAGTTAATAGTATAGACCTACAGTATAGTTTGCATGCAGTATTGCTCTTACACTTATTGTTACTATGGCCGGAGAGGCCCCAGCCACGAGGGAAATGGCCGCTGCGGCACTGAAGGTGTTAACCCCTAGTGCCCGGCGCCATTTTAAAAGACAATAGGCGCTTGGCGCCAGATTTGAAATATTGTGGGCGCTAGGCGCCATGTGTGCATTAATGGTTGAAAAATATGTTTTAATGTGTGCCGTGGTCCCGGACCCCTCCGGAGACCACGGCAGTGAGGACAGCCCCCGGCGCGCTCAGCAGTGTGTGCGCGCCGGGGGAGAGGGAGCCGCTGACCGCCGGAGTCCGGGAGCTCGGCTCCCGGGAGCTCGGCTCCCGGCAGCGGTCAGTGTAGCCCCGGGCGCAATAACTGTGTGCGCGCCGGGGAGAAGGGAGAGCCGCCGCTGGGGGCCGGGAACTCCGCTCCCGGCGCCTCAGCCCGTCGGAGGTGGCCAGCCGCGGCAGCCGGGACGGACGTCCCGGGCTGCTGGCCGGCAAGGGGGGTGCGCCGCAGCCCGGCTCCCCGCCAGACACTACGGCGAGACACTGATCTGAGCGCCGCCTACAGGGGACCGGGCTAGCCGGCTCCCTGCGCGGCGAGGCCACCACAGTGCGCCGCTCATGGGGGACTGGGCTAGCCGGCTCCCTAGCAGCGGGGCTGAGCAGGATGGTGAGCGCTGGGGTCCGGGCACCTCAGCTCCCGGCACCTCAGCGCTACAACAGACACAGAGCTACAGCGGCCGGGACAAGTGTCCCGGGCTGCTGGGCTTCGGAAAAGGGGGGTGCGCCGCACTGTGCGGTGAGGCCACTGAGTAGTGCCACACTGGGGGGACAGGGAGAGCCAGCTCTCTGGACCCCAGTGGCAGGAAGGCAGGCTGGAGGATGGGGGAAGCCAGCCCCATACCTCCAGCACTGAGAGAGAGCCCTAGCAGCCAGGCTGCAGGGCTAGGGAAGCCCAGCGCGCACAGTAGTTAAACAACAAGACATTGTTTAAATGTAATGACATACAGTGTGTTGTAAGTCACTGCAGTGCCTGAGTATGTAGAGTCTGTGCAGGGCACAGGCTCAGTGTATATTTAAAGGGAAATGTACAGTGTGATTTAAATGTGATGTATTTAAAGGTAAATTGCACTTACTTGGTTGTGTGTCCCAGGAGGGGGGAATCCATGGCTGTGCAGGCTGATGGATTCTCCCAGACCTTTTCCCCAAAAACTGAATGCTTTCCCATCCAGCCTCACACTTCCAAGGGGCACAGGGAGAGAGAGAAGCAGCTCAGCTATGAAACAAGCTGAGTGGTTTCTTGGAGCTCCATGGAGATCACCCGTAGTGGCCAAGAAAACCTGGACCGGGGAGCCAGGCTGCCCAGCTCTGGAGCCCAAATCCAGGCTGCAGGCAGTGAGCTGGGTCCCGGGCAGGTTTCTGGAAGTCAGATTTAGGAGGGAAAACTTCCCCCAGCCAGACTAGCAATAGGGAGGAGCCTTTTTAAAGGTTATTTATCATTGAGCAAATAAACATCATTGCCTCAAGAAGACTGCTTCATCTTGTGACCAACAGGGTTAGGCCAAACCTAGCCCCGTCCTCCGGCTGTCCAGGGAAGCACCGAACGTCTCCAAGCTCCGCCTTCCGCCAGCTACCGGTAGAGGCCTAGCAAGTGGCTAGTGGGGATTCGTCAGCACCACACAGCTGTGGTAAGGCAGTGCGTCGGCACATACAGAGCAGAACCGTGGTTCCAAACGCCACGGCAGGTTAGGAGTTTGGTGGTGGCAGCGAGAACCCGCCCACAGCGCAGTGGGTGGAGTCAGTAACAGGCGGTTACTGACGGTAAGCGGGAATCCCCTATGTGGTCAGGCCTCGTGCGGCTTGACCTTTCATTCTGTGCACAGCCAACGGGACGCGAAAGCGGCGAGTGCTTTCGTACGGTACCGTCCTGTCACAGTTACAACTTGTGATTCAGGATTACTGGTCCTGACGAGTGACCTGTGGACACGGAAGTTGCAGGAAGCACAGAGGTGGAATATAGCTCTTTCTCATGAAAAGTTATTGGCAGTACAAAACTGCCTAGATGGTAGATTTAGCTTGAAGGACCTCCAAACTGGTGCTGAGGAGACTTGCAGCTGTGCAGGACTAGTACCGATGGAAGCTGTAGCAAAATGGGGTGGTACTGATGCTAGTTGTAGTAGAACCGGGCTGGAACAGGTGAGAACAGTGGCAGAACTGGGCTGATACTGGTAGTAGCCGTAGTAAAACCGGGCTGGAACCGGTGGAGGTTGTAGTAGAACCGGGCTGGTACCAGTGGGAGCTGTGGAGGAACTGGGCTGGATCCAGAGGAAGCTGTAGCAGAACCAGGCTGGTACCAGTGAGGAGCTGTTGGCAGAATCGGGCTGGAACCGGCAGAAGCTGTATCAGAACTGGGCTGATGCCGGTGAGGAGCTGTGGCAGAACCAGACTGATGCCATTTTGAAGCTGCAACAGGACCGGGCTGGTACCAGTTGGAGCAGTGACAGAACCGGGCTGGTACCAATGGCAGCCTGTGCCAAATGGTCGGGAACACTGAACAAAGGGCTAAGGAGTCCTGGAATCACAGTATGGCTACAGCGGAGTTGTTCATGCATCTGAATGTTGCAGCCGGACTTCCTTTATACCCCCCGATGGAATGTGATTGGCTGAGGGGAAGCTGCCCAGCCGTAATTCCATTAGAGGTCGAGCTCCCGATCAGCTGACTCCATGTAAGATGGTGGCACCCAGAGAATGGGACAGCGGGAGCCGATCATTCAGCCGGCGATGGATGGACCAGGGAGTCGCCACATGGAGTTCCTTGTTATGTGGCAGCTAGGAGGCCCCCGAACTGGTACGCATACAAAGTGCTGACGCCGTGCTCTGACAGTACCCATTCTTTTTAGGGTGGCCTCTGTACACTTTCTGGGCTCGTGAGGAAATCTTAGATGAAAATTTCTAATCAAACAAGGAGCGTGTACATCAGTAACTTTAACCCAGGATCTCTCTTCAGGACCATAGCCTTTCCAATCGATGAGATACTGCAGGTGACCATGGAGACAGCATGAATCCAAAATCTTAGCAATTTCAAACTCGACTACCCGACTGGTCTGTGCTTGAGGAGACTTGGGGACAGAGGTCTGAAAGCAATTCAGTATCATAGGATGCAGTAAGTAAATATGGAAAAAATTTGGAATACGGAAATGCTCAGGTAGTTTAAGTTTGTATACTACAGTATTTATGACTCTCTCCACAGCAAATGGGCCAACAAATCTATTATTATTATTATTATTACTAGTTATTTATATAGCGCAGACTATTATATTCCACAGCGCTTTACAGAGAGCATATTAGGCCATTCACATCAGTCCCTGCCCCAGTGGAGCTTACAATCTTTATTCCCTATCACATGTACACACACATTCACGCTAGGATTCATTTTGTTGGGATCCAATTAACCTACCAGTATGTTTTTGGATTGTGGGAGGAAACTGGAGTACCCAGAGGAAACCCACGCAAGTATGGGGAGAATATACAAACTCCACACAGAGCCATGGTGGTGATTGAAGCCATGACCTCAGTTCTGTGAGGCAGTAATGCTAACCATTACACCATCCGAAGCGAACTTCATTGTTGGAACTTTAAACCTCTAATTTTGTGTTGAGAGTCAGACCCAATTCCATGGTTTTAGTTACGTCTCAAAGTTTCTTGTCTCTAAAGAAAAATAATTTGTTGCGGCATGATGCTTTCTTTAGGGAGAAGCCTGAGCAAGTTGCTTTAGTTGAGAGGATGCAGCTGGTACATCTAGCACTGGTAATGCTTGAAATTCTGGAATCTGTGGATGCTGGCTATAGTTTGTGTAGAATGGAATCATGTTGGGGGCTGAATGATAGCGTAAGTTATGGGAGAACTCTGCCCAAGGTAGAAGTTCGAACCAGTTGTCTTGTGACAAAGCAATATATAATCGAAGAAATGTCTCAAACTCCTAATTCTCTCTTTTGACTTGCCCATTGGTTTGGGGGCTATATGCAGAAGAAAACTTGAGTTTGAACTGCATGGCAGAACATAATGCCCGCCAGAATCTGGCGTCAAACTGAACACCACGATAAGAAACTATTTCCTGTGGCAGGCCATATAGTCTAAACATTTCTCGGAAGAAAATTTGGCTCCTGTCGGTAACCCAGTTGGGCCATTTTTGTAAAAAGATTGACCACTACTCAAATAGTGTTGTAATCTTTGGATTCCAGCAATTCAGTGATTAAGTCCATAGTTAGATGAGACCAAGGCTGAGTCGCTGTTGGTAGAGGTCATTGGAGTCCAGCAGATGGATGTCTGGTGGCACCACTGACGTTCCAGGAGGAGGAACTAGAGCCAAGGAGGTGGGGGCAAAGGCTATCTTTCGGGGAATCCTCCTCTTCTTCTTCTATTGTCACTGACATAGACAATGCGTCAGCCTTGGAATTTAGGGAGCCTGAATGATATTTGATTCTGAATTTGAATCTAGAAACAAAGAGAGACCATCTGGCTTGACGAAAGTTCAGACATTGGGCTGATTTCAGTTTTTTTGTGATTGGTATAAATTTTAATAGGATGCCTTGCACCTTCCACAATATATCTCCATTCGTCAAGGACTAGATTTATGGCTAGACGTTCTTGATCACTGATGGCATAATTTCTCTCCACTGGGGTAAATCTCCTGAAGAAAAACCCAAAAGGGTGGAGGTTCTTGTCTGAGGTATATTGTTATAGAACTGCCCCAACACCAATAGCTGATGCATCTACCTCTACAATAAAGGGTTCCTCTAATTCAGGTTGAAGGAGGACTAGCGCGGATATAAAGGCTTGTTTGAAATGTTGAAAAGCTGAGACTGCAGCTGGTGACCATTGTGCAAGGTGAGCCTCTTTTTTAGTTAGGGATGTGATCAAAGTGCTGAAAGACCCTGGATACAGAGGCCAAACACCATTATTAAATACTCGTAGTGGCCATCCCTGGTGTTGAAAGCGGTCTTCCACTCATCTCCTTCTCTTATTCTCTTCAAATTATAGGTTCCTCTTAGGTCTAATTTGGTAAAAACAGTGGCGCCTCGCACCCAATCGAACAGTTCTGTAATTAGAGATAATGGATATCTGTTCTTCAAAGTGATTTTATTCAATCCATGGTAGTCAATGCAAGGTGGAAGACCCCCATCATTTTTCACAAAAAAGAAGCCAACCCGTGCTGGAGAAGTAGAAGGCCAGATGGACCCTTTTTTGGATGTAATGGGGGGGGGGGGGGGGGGGGGGGAAGGTCCTATGGTATGGAAAGTGGGTGGAACCTGCTGGAATTGCATAAGACAGTTTCAATGATGGTGTGGCGGAAGTTTGTCAGTGGCCTGTTCAGAAAAGACATCCGAAAAATCCAGGTAGGCATCAGATAGAGTAGACAAAGGTTGTTCAGGTTGTGGTGAAGAAGACAAGGGGTTACTCACCGACCTTCACAGTGGTAAAACCCGAGTTAATCACTTGTGGGAGCAATTAGACCCAAAGCCAGAATCTGTGAGGTACTGTAGGCCAGTCAATATGTGAATTGTACGATTGGAGCCAGGGAAGGCCTAATACCAAGTACTGAGTGATGTGGGAGCGAACCAGGAATTCCATCTGCTCTTGATGTAAGACTCCAACCTTAAGTGTGAACACCTCAGTAGCATGACTAATAGTTTCTTCTTTGATACGACTCCCATTAACTGCAGTGAGAGATTGGCTGACTCAGGAATTTAAGAGGCAGGCTGAATTCTTGGACCACGTCTGAGAAGATAAAGTTACTGGCTGCCCTGGAGTCCCCCAAGACTGAATTCATGAGAGTTTGTTGAGATTTCTAGGGTTACTGTGATCACACAATCTGATTTAGGAGGATGTTTTGCTGTTACTCCCAACCTGACTCCTCTGGTACAGGTTAGGGCCGACTGTTTCCGGCTGAGAATAAAAGGTTTCAAGAAATAATCAGGGGAAGTGCAATACAGGCATAGTCTCTTTCTGTGACACCAAAGATGTTCATCCTCTGTGAGTCGTGAGGAGGAACAGCTCTCACTCTGGACTGTTACCCTCTGCTTCTCTCGACATTCTGTTCATGAAGTCGTAGGTCGATCTTGATGCAGAAAGAAATGATATCATCCAAGTGGTCTGGTAAGTCCCTGGTGGCCAACTTGTCTTTTAGCCTATCGGACAATCCATTCAGGAAAGCTGCCTTAAGAGCATCGTTGTTCTACTGTACCTCAGAAGCCAGGGTTTGGAACTGAATTACGTACTGCCCTACTGGGCGGGTCCCTTGATGCCACAGTGCCAGCAGTAACACACCAATGCAGCCATTCGATCTGGAAAATGAGTTACATGATGTCAGTGTAATCGGGTGACTGCCTCTGGCTGCTGGCTGAGTGCGGCCTGAATTCTGTAGTATAGAGCATAAAATTCACAGTATCCCCCAAGCTGATGCTCCCACCACTCATATATGTGCCCTAAGTGTACAACGGTCTTTAACTGCATAGGAATTCGTTTTAAGTTTTAACAAGTACAAAGTTGCAGGTGATGCACAACTGTATACAGCTTCAGACTCATTCGCACACAGGGCCTGACTCTGAGAAGTTTGATGTTTAGAGATCACTCGATGGTGCCCCCAAGCTGCAGCGCCATTTGGAGAAGTGATCGGCGCTGCATGCGTTTCTAGAGTTGTCACTCTGAGTCTTAGGACTGCAGCAGCTACACCTCCAGCCATACTTGCTGACCTTTGGGCTGCCCCCTCCCCGACACAGCGGGGGGGGGGTGGGCAAAGGCACAGAATAAGTGGGTGGTGTGTGATGGCATGATCATGCCATCTGTACCGCCCACTTCAGCTCAGGGAAACTTGCCCAGTGTTTTGGTCATCTGGCATACCACCTGATTTACGTGAGCCTTCCAATCGATTCCAGAGAATAGACAAGTACAGTATGCCTCCAGCACATCTCAACATGGATATGAAGAGTTTGATAGACAGAGATAGGGGGAGAGCAGGGCCGGCTACTAGCACCCCGAGCAAAAAAAAAAATATTTAGTCACACTGTCCTTTATTACATTTTAATATGCTAACAAACCCAGGATTCAACCCATTGCCTGTGACATTGCAGACAATCTATACATTGAGCTATCTGCCCTTGCATAAAAAGATAAATTATAAGCTAGAGAATTCTAACTAGTTGAAGCTTACCTTGCACTTAGTGAAAAAATTATCAGCATTACAGCTGAACAGATCTATGTAGCGTGTAGCTGCAAGAGATTGGATGTGTGGCTGCACACTACATAGATCTGCTCAATTACAATGCTGATTTTTATTTATTTTTTTACAAAGTACCAGTAGCTTCATACAGTGTTAATAGTTTTTATGCTTGATCAAAAAGCTCAATGCGTAGGGTGTTTGACTGGAATGCAACAGGTTGTAGGTTTGAATCCTGGGTATGGCAGTATATTGAAATGTGTTATTTAACAAAGGGTATTGTAACTAAATAACAACGAGCTCTCAAGTTAAGTGCATGAATGTGGTATAAAGGGGATTTGTGTCCAAATCCATTTTCTTGCAGTGGTCTATAAATGTGTGTGTATTATATAGGGGCATCATAGCATGGGTTTCCTATGGGATCAGTCTTGCCAAGCCCCCTCCCCACAAAGCATGTCCCTATTGGAAAAAACGGGTGGGGGTGGTGGTGGGGGGTGGGGGGGGAGTTGGGCAATTCTCTCTCTGGCACAGGGCACCAAAAAGTCTAGTTACGGCTCTGCACTAGTATGTATACCGTGCCAACCACAGACATAAATCCTACTGATAAAGGGCATTCTTAAACATACTACCTGCACACTGCACTGCAGAGAATACACAGAATTCAACTATTAATGAAGCTTTTGTCATGTGAATCTCATGATATTTATTATAACTACAATATCTAACATCTATAGTAGAAGCAGTATTTACATCTGCGATCTCATTATTATCTTTTATTTATATGGCACCACATAATGTCTACAACAAAGTACAGAAACAGTGTGAATAAAACAAGAAGAAAGTACAGAACATTGCAGGACATGGACATAGTTTATAAACACTGCTGCATCAGCAGTCATAGTACTCAAATAAGTAGAAAGGTGGCAGAACCCAAGGGCTAGATGCACCTTGTAGGTAGTGGGGAGGAGACGATGATATGAGCAAGGGAAGAAAAAGCACACGAGGTAAGAGGGCCCTGCTTGTGAGAGCTTAGATTCTAAAGGGGAGCAGCTGACAGACAGGGGTTACACAGTAGAGACAGAGGGCCTAAGCCAGACCTGATTGCAGCAGCACCATTTTTCTCTAATGGGCAAAACCATGTGCACTGCAGGTGTGGCAGATATAACATTTGCAGAGAGAGTTAGATTTGGGTGGGTTATTTTGTTCTGTGCAGGGTAAATACTGGCTGCTTTTCTTTTCATTGCAATTTAGATTTCAGTTTAAACACACCCCACCCAAATCTAACTCTCCCTGCACATGTTATATCTGCCCCACATGCAGTGCACATGGTTTTGCCCATCAAAGAACAATTTTGCTGCTGCGATCAGGTCTGAATTAGGCCCAGAGAGTGAGTAGTATAGAGCAGCGGGTTAGGATGAGAGCATTAAGGTTTGATAAAGAAGTGGGCCTCGAGAGCCCATTTGAAGTTTTGTAGAAAGGTGGAGATTCTGATAGGGAAAGAGTATTCCAGTGGTAGGAAGCAGCATGAGCAAAATCTTGGAGGCTGCGGTGGGAGAAAGTATTCAGCTGGAGAAGTGGGTGGCAGTGTGAAGGGAGATATGGGGGGTCATTCCGTTCCGAGATGATCGTAGCTGTGCTTAATTTAGCACAGCTACGATCGTAAACTCAGATATGCGGAGGGACGCCCAGCACAGGGCTAGTCCGCCCCGCATGTCAGTACCGCCGCTCCCCCCCCCCCCCCCCGCACAAATACAAAAGCATTGCACAGAGGCGATGCCTTTGTATCTGTGGAGTAACTACCGGCCACGCCTGCGTTGGCCGGACCGCGCCTACTAAACGGCGGCTTAACGCCACCGTTCAGCCCCCTCCCGCCCAGCGACCGCCTCTGTCTCAGAGGCGATTGCTGGGTACCGACGACTGCCATGCGCCGGCGCACTGCGGCGCATGCGCAGTTCCGACCCGATCGCTGCGACAAACTGCAGCGAGCGATAGGGTCAGAATGACCCCCATGGTCAGAGATGTAAACAGGAGAACATTCGGTGAGTGTGAGAAGTTTGAATTGGGTTCAGAAGGGGAACCAGTGTAAGGCTTGTCTGAGAGGGGAGGCAGATGTAGTACGTTTGGAGGGAAAGATGATTCAGACTGCAGCATTGAGTACAGATTGAAGTGCAGAGAGTTGGGACCCAGGGAGGCCAAATAAGAGGAGGTTATAGTCAGTACCGTAACTAGACATTTTGGCGCTGTATGCAAGAAACGGCATCGGCGCCCCCCCTCTATGTAAAACGGGCAGTGTGCGCGAAAAATATAGAGGCGTGGCTTCATGGAGAAGGGGTGTGGCCACAAAATAATACCAATTCATATTACGGTGCATAGTAGTCTCCATTATTCAAATTACACCACACAGTAGCACCACTACACCAGGTAGAGCCCCTTTTACACATTACAGCAGACAGCATGCCCTTTTGTACACATTACGGCAGACGGCATCCCCTTTTTACACATTACGGCAGCCAGCGCCCCCTTTTTTACACATTACGGCAGACAGCATCCCCTTTTTTACACATTACGGCAGACAGCGTCCCCCTTTTTACACATTATGGCAAACAGCGTCCCCTTTTTACACATTATGGCAGCCAGTCCCCCTTTTTACACATTACGGCAGACAGTGTCCCCCTTATTACACATTACGGCAGACAGCGTCCCCCTTTTCACACATTACGGCAGACAGCGTCCCCGGATTCACCTGTGCTCAAGCATGGAAATCGTGAAAACCTGACCTGTCAGAGCCCTCTTAGTATACACACTTGTAGCTCTGCTGTAACCTCACATACAGTATACATGCATGGTGCCCCTATCTCCGCACAGAGACACTGACTTGCCTGGTCTTGCATCTCTGGGAGAGGTCTTCAAACCCGCCATCTCCTCCAGCTGGACCATGTCAGCCGGCACGGCGGCGCTGCGATGAGGGCAGACAGGGTGGCACTGGAAGCCGTGTGGCGGAGACACACTGGCACAGTGGCATAACTTCATCCCGATTGCCCGGAGGCAAGATCAATCCTGGTGCCCCTCCTACCTCAATTATATAAAGTGCAAGATAGTGTAGTAATGTCTTTATAATAGCTTAATACACCTCTAGTGCTACTACATACATATATACACAGCACTGGATGTGTGTCTAATCTATTTTAAAGATACTACTACACTGTGTGACCAGGAATATAGATTGACACGCTCCGCCACACTGGGGTAGGGAGGGGGGAAGGGGTTAGGTTCTGGAGGGGGGAAGGCTGCTGGAGGGGAGGGTTAAAGATAGGCTGCGGGGGAGGGGAGGGTAATTGACAGGCTGCAGGGCAGGAGGGTTAGGGTTAATCACTAGGGGGAGGGTTAGGCTGCGGGACAGGAGGGTTAGACACTAAGAGGAGGGTTAGACTGCAGGACAGGAGGGTTAGGCACTAGGGGTATAGGCTGCGGGACGGGAGGGTTAGACACTAGGGGGAGGGTTAGACTGCAGGACGGAAGGGTTAGACACTAGGAGGAGGGTTAGGCTGCAGGACAGGAGGGTTAGGCACTAGGGGTAAAGGCTGCGGGACAGGAGGGTTAGACACTAGGAGGAGGGTTAGACTGCAGGACAGGAGGGTTAGGCACTAGGGGTATAGGCTGCGGGATGGGAGAGTTAGACACTAGGAGGGGGGTTAGACTGCAGGACAGGAGGGATAGACACCAAGAGGAGGGTTAGACTGCAGGACAGGAGGGTTAGGCACTAGGGGTATAGCCTGCGGGACAGGAGGGTTAGACACTAGGAGGAGGGTTAGACTGCAGGACAGGAGGGTTAGGCACTAGGGGTATAGGCTGCGGGACGGGAGGGTTAGACACTAGGAGGAGGGTTAGACTGCAGGACAGGAGGGTTAGGCACTAGGGGTATAGGCTGCGGGACGGGAGGGTTAGACACTAGGGGGAGGGTTAGACTGCAGGACGGGAGGGTTAGACACCAGGAGGAGGGTTAGACTGCAGGACAGGAGGGTTAGGCACTAGGGGTATAGGCTGCGGGACAGGAGGGTTAGACACTAGGAGGGTTAGACTGCAGGACAGGAGGGTTAGGCACTAGGGGTATAGGCTGCGGGACGGGAGGGTTAGACACTAGGAGGAGGGTTAGATTGCAGGACAGGAGGGTCAGGCACTAGGGGTATAGGCTGCGGGACAGGAGGGTTAGACACTAGGAGGAGGGTTAGACTGCAGGACAGGAGGGTTAGGCACTAGGGGTATAGGCTGTGGGACGGGAGGGTTAGGCACTAGGGGCAGGGATAGGGTTAGGCTGTGGGATGGGAAAGTTAAGGTTAGGCACTAGGGGTAGGGTTAGGCTGCGGAATGGTAGGGTTAAGCATTAGGGGAAGGGTTAGACTATGGGAGGGGAGGGATAGGTACTAGGGTGAGGTATAGTGTTAGGCTGTGGGAGGGGACTGTGGGAGGGGAGGGTTAGGCACTAGGGGGAAGGTTAGGCTGTAGGATGGGAGGGTTAGGGTTAGGCACTAGGGGCAGGGTATGGCTGCCAGATGGAAGGGTTAGGCACTAGGGGGAGGGTTAGGGTTAGACACTAGGGGGGAGGGTAGGGCTGCTGGATGGGAGGGTTAGGGTTAAACAATAGGAGGTTAGGCTGCGGGATGGGAGGAAACGGGCACTAAGGGGAGGGTTAGGGTTAGACACTAGGGGGGAGGGTATGGCTGCTGGATGGGAGGGTTAGGGTTAAACAATAGGAGGTTAGGCTGCGGGATGGGAGGAAACGGGCACTAGGGGGAGGGTTAGGGTTAGACACTAGGGGGGAGGGTATGGCTGCTGGATGTGAGGGTTAGGGTTAAACAATAGGGGGTTAGGCTGCGGGATGGGAGGAAACGGGCACTAAGGGGAGGGTTTGGCTGCAGGATGGGAGGGTAAGGTTTGTATATATTACTATAAGGGCTAACACTTGTATCACTCTATGTGAGAAGTGGCACAATGTAACAGACCTGTCCGCAGTCTTCAAGTCCAGCTCTGCAGGCTTCAATCTATTTCAGGCACAGCAGGTGGTGAGCTCACTTTTCCGCCTCTTGCTGATTGCCTTTGATCTGACAACTCCATGGGGCTGGGCACCAGATGCAGTGAAGGATGACTGGCCCAGTCCTGCTCTTAATTAGAACCCCAGCGCCTGATAAAAGTGACACTTTTAGCGCTGTATGCGCTGCAGCTCTGCCTCTCCCGACACCTTCCGGCAGTTCCCTCCCACTCCACTGCGCTCTGTCAGACTCCGCCTCGCCTCAGGCACCGTCACAAGTGCTGCCGCTGCCTTACAGCTACTCTCCTTGCGCTGGTCTCGTCACCGTTCCATATCGTTCAGGGGCAGTTCTATTTAACCCCCCTGTCTGCATGCCTCCATTCTGCCTCTGAGGTCACAACTGACCAGCCAGGGCGGGTGAAAGTCCTGGGCTGGCTCACCACGCGCTGGCGGATGGGCAGTGGGAGCACAGGGGGAATATACGCTCTAACTAGGTGTGCGCTGTGGGCAATGCCCTTTCTGCACACACCTAGTTACGGCGCTGGTTATAGTAATCCAGTCTGTAGAAGACCAGTAGGTGGATGAGATCTTCGTTGCCTCCAGGGTGAGAAAGGGTCTGTTCCTGGAGATCATTTTGAGATAGAAACAGTAGGACTGTGAAAGGTACTAAATGTGTGGTTTGAAGGAGAAGGAGGATCCAGATATAACTCCAACACAGCGCACTTGCAGGCTAGAGGAGATGCTGTCATTAGATTGGACAACAAGGAGGAAATATCAGAGAGTTAGTTGGAGATACAAGTGAGAAAGTTGGAAAGGTCAGGGGAGAAGTATATCTGAGTGCAATCAGCATAGATATGATATTGGGGATCACCTAGAGAAGATGTGTAGAAGGAGAAATCCAAGAACAGAGATTTAGGGCACACCTACAGCTAATGGAAGTATGTGTGTTGGGAAGGGGGGGGGGGGGAGTTATGAGAGGAGATGCATAAAGAAAGGAAAGAAAGTTCAGAGAGATAGGAGGACAGCGGGAGTAGGGCAGTTGTATGCAGATGGAGGGAGTGAAGGATTTGCAGAAGAAGAGGGTGTTTCACAGTGTTAAATCGGCAGAGAGATTGAGGAGAAGTAGCAGAAAGTAGTAGCCCTTGCATTTTGCAGCAAGGAGGTCATTACTGACTACTGAAGCAGTTTCTGTGTAGTGGAGAGGACGAAAGCCAGATTAAAATGGGTCAGCAGGGAGTGAGGAAAGAAAGGCAGTAAGGAGGTTGTAGACGATATGCTCAAGGAGTTTGGATGCAAAGGGGAGGAGGGAAATTGAGCGGTAGTTAGAGCTTCAGAATCAAAGTTGTGTGTTTTAAGAGTGGGGGAGACAAGAACATGCTTGAATGAAGAGGGAGCAGTGCCTGATGTGAGGGACAGAATGACAAGAGAACAAGATGGGAACAGACAACAGGGGAGAGGGAACAGAGGAGGAAGGAAGGGATAGGTCAAAGAGGGAAGTGGAAGGGGGCGAGGATTGAATTAGGACCATGACTTAAGGGGACATGTACTAAGCAGTGATAAAAGTGGAGAAGTGAGCCAGTGGAGAAGTGCCCATGGCAACCAATCAGCATTGACGTAACATTTATAATTTCCATACTACAAAAGTATACAGAGCTTCTGATTGGTTGCCATGGGCAACTTCTCCACTGGCTCACTTCTCCACTTTTATCACTGCTTAGTATATGTCCCCCTAAATCTCCAGAAACTGAGACGAAAGAAGTCAGAGTTGGTATAAGGGATGGGGAAGGAAGGGGATGGGGTGCTGAAGATATGGTGGGATGTGATGTCCTGACGTATTCAATCTAAGATATGAAGTGGGTGATTAAGTCAAGGATAGAGAGTGAGGAAAGGAAGAGCAAAGGAAGGCGTTAAAGGTGGCAGAGACAACGGAGTCAGAGAAGTGATGAGATGTCTTGAAATAAGACTGTTCAGAGAGGATGAGGCCAGCACTGTAGGCCAAAAGCATAAATTTGAAATTGGGGAAGTCTGTGTAAGAAGAACGGGAACCTGCATCTGCTTTGGAGACTTCTCCACTGTTGCTCGGTGGTTCCAGAACAATTTTAGACAAACACTCATCAGCCACAACAATAAAACCACTGCGACCTGTGGGTGGGACAGCGAGATAGTGTCCGAATAGCGGGACCGTCCTGCCGGAATCAGGACAGTCAGGAGATATGGGCAAGTGGAGGTGTTACTCATAACAACCAGATTCTAGCTTTCATTTTACAGACTGTACTAGATAAAGCAAAGCTAGAATCTAATTAATTGCTATGGACAACACCCCTCCACTTGTCCTCCTTAAAATGTTTGATACATCTCCCCCTTGAAAATAAAACATGCGGACACAATGAAATGACAATATAAAAAATAACAACCCCTTGTCCTCCTTAAAATGTTTGATACATCTCCCCCTTGAAAATAAAACATGCGGACACAATGAAATGACAATATAAAAAATAACAACCCCTTTATTTTGCAGTGCCCCCCTCCCCTCCAGCCTCTCTGTCTCTGTGGCTCTGTGTCAGTGGGAGTAACACCCATGTGACAGCGCGCCGGGCAATGGCTGTGCTTGCTGGCGAAACTCCCACTCCCCGCCCACGGGTGCGTCACGGCACCGGCGTGACACAGACACTGTCAAACATGAGGCGCTTTATAGTGAGTGACCTTCTGTGGCCGCGGTGCCTTCTCCCCGCTCCGAGCAGCGCTGTGCCCCGGCATCCCTAACACCGGTTACAGAGCCCCCCAGATGGCTGCCGTGGAGCTGGCGGAGGGGGTGACCGGCAGGAGAGCCAGGCTGCTGCCCCGGGGAAGCTGGCTGCTGCCCACCTGCATCCTCTGCGCTAACGGCTTCTTCACCAACCTCCGGCCCTCCGAGCCCTTCCTCACCCCGTACCTGCTCGGCCCGGACAAGAACCTCACCGAGAGACAGGTGGGCACATCGTACCTATGCAGTAATGTATGATAGCTGCGCCATGCTGACTGCAGGCGCCATGTGACTGTCTTGTGCTGGGGAATATCTGTGAAATGGTGCCCATACACTTATGAGATTATCGGTTCTAGCCTTCGATTTCGACCACATCTGTGAGAAAAATCAAAGGATTGTATGCACATTTTAGTACCTTTTGACACGATGTGCGGGCACGCCGGGTGAATATCGCGTCTCAAGATACTATGTGCTGCACTTAATATTTATCGAATCACAGTGCGATCGCATGTGTTACTGGAGAAAGTAGAAACACATGCTATATATCGCTGTGCGATGGGCACCCGCCAGGAGCGTCCAGAGGCCGCTCCCACTCGGTGGTGACGTGCCCATCACGTGATTACCATGCGATCTATCGCATGACCGCATGGTAATCGTTTTGGCAGTTCAGGTGCGATGCCCTGCGATGTGGTATCGCACAAGTGTATGGGCACATAACATGTAACCTGTGCAGCACAGGAGGCATTTGCAAATGGATAATAAGTGCACATGACTGTTCTCTGTTGGTGGGTGAAGCACATACTCTGCTGTGTATTGGCCCTCATTCCGAGTTGTTCGCTCGTTATTTTTTTCTCGCAACGGAGCGATTAGTCGCTAATGCGCATGCGCAATGTTCGCAGTGCGACTGCGCCAAGTAAATTTGCTAATAAGTTTGGTATTTTACTCACGGCTTTATGAGGAAATTTCTTCGTTCTGGTGATCGGAGTGTGATTGACAGGAAGTGGGTGTTTCTGGGCGGAAACTGGCCGTTTTATGGGTGTGTGTGTAAAAACGCAGCAGTTTCTGGGAAAAACGCGGGAGTGTCTGAAGAAACGGGGGAGTGTCTTGGCGAACGCTGGGTGTGTTTGTGACGTCAAACCAGGAACGAAACTGACTGAACTGATCGCAGTGGCAGAGTAAGTCTGGAGCTACTCAGAAACTGCTAAGAAATATCTATTCGCAATTCTGCTAATCTTGCGTTCGCAATTCTACTATGCTAAGATTCACTCCCAGTAGGCGGCGGCTTAGTGTGTGCAAAGCTGCTAAAAGCAGCTAGCGAGCGAACAACTCGGAATGAGGGCCCTTGTGTAAGAGAGCAGCTTGTCCCACATGCATGGCCAGACACAATCAAATTATTACTCAGTCACTGTGATGGTATGGCCAGTGCCAAATCTAGGGGTCTGTTTACTAAGCATTGGCGAGAGATAAAGTACCAGCCAATCCGCTAACTGCCATGTTACAGGTTGTGTTTGAAAAATTATGGTTAGTAGCTGATTGGTTGGTACTTTAGCGCTGTACACTTTATCTTTCTCTACAAGGCTTAGTAAATACACTCCTAAGGTTCTCATGGGCCTGGAGCTGAAATTTATAAAGGGCCTATTGTGTGCTGACGCAAGGGGTGTGGCCAGCATGGTGCATGCATACAGGCATAATACTTACCAAGTTTAATACACAAACTGGGCAATCCATGGCGCTGCTTCACCGCTCATGATGACATCATAGGTCTCGCAAAATTTGGCATCACGGAGCATTCACACCACAAGTGAGCAAAAAATGTGTATGGGATCCTGCGGCAGTGTGGGCGGTCCAGTGTGGGTATTTAGCCTGGTTACTATTATGTGTGTAAGCACCCTGACGAAAATTTGAAGCTTGCACCTACATAATATCAAGAACATTGATACTATGTAGAGTGTCGGGCTGTTTGTACTGCATGTATGTATGTATATATATATATATATATATATATATATATATATATATATATATATATATAATCTCTCTCTCTCTCTCTCTCTGAGTGCGCTATAGATGGTCGTACTAATTAATCACATCCGTCTGATTGGTCTACACAACATTTCAAAGACTCAGTTTTTACTATGTATTGTAAAAAAAAGAATTTTTACACCAAGTGTAAAGACACAGAATAGTTTTTCAGGCTTTTAGACAATACAATTCACATCATAATGCAGTATACGTCCAATATAGGCACAGTGTTATTGGCTGAGTTTCACAACAAATGGCGACAGATGGATATAGTACTTGAAAGAACCCGATGCGTTTCGTCCCTTTCAGGGACTTCCTCAGGGGTATATATCTAAACAATAAAATATTTATATTAACTTTAAAAGTTAATAAATATATATATATATATATATATATATATATATATATATTATTGTTTAGATGTATACCCCTGAGGAAGTCCCTGAAAGGGACGAAACGCATTGGGTTCTTTCAAGTACTATATCCATCTGTCACCATTTGTTGTGAATATAACTCAGCCAATAACACTGTGCCTATATTGGATGTATACTGATTATGGTGTGAATTGTATTGTCTAAAAACCTGAAAAACTATTCTGTGTCTTTACACTTGTGTAGACCAATCAGACGGATGTGATTAATTAGTACGACCATCTATAGCTCACTCGGATCTCTTTTCCATATCTCTATTCTTTGAACCTTGCCTAGCAGGAGGTTCTTTCTGTGGTGCAGCTCAGTCCACACTCACACAGCACCATAGGGTCCCCATTATATATATATATATATATATATATATATATATATATATATATATATATATATATATATATATATATATATATATATATATATATATATATATATATATATATATATATATATATATATATATATATATATACACATACATACATACATACATACATACATACATACATACATACACACACACACACACACACACACACACACACACACACATACACACATACACACATATATATATATGTGTTTGTTGTGTACACTTCCCAACATTTTACAGTGGGAAAAAGCAGGTAATTAAAGTCTGCAACATAAACTATACAATTTCTTCAATTTTCCAGAAAATATTTTCAGATGCTGACTATAATGATATGCCACTTTGCAAATACAGACCCAAAATCTGCAGCTAATGATCATAATAATTTCAGACACTTGTGGATCTACGTCTGTAAATGTAATGGAGGTATTAGTTGAATAATTTGTTTCTAAAATTGTCTTTTTTTTTCTTTTTTCTTTTTTCCTCCCTCATTTCTAGGTATTTAATGAAATCTATCCTGTTTGGACATATTCTTACCTGATCTTGTTGTTCCCTGTATTTCTAGCTACGGACTATCTGCGATATAAGCCTGTAATTCTTCTGCAGGGGCTGAGTCTGATAATTACCTGGTTTATGCTTCTCTATGCTCAAGGAGCTCTGGCTGTCCAGTTTCTTGAGTTTTTCTATGGCATGTCAACAGCAACAGAGATTGCCTATTACTCTTATATCTACAGTATGGTAGAGCCTGGAGTGTACCAGAAAGTGACTAGCTATTGTCGCATTGCCACATTAACGGGCTTCACTGTCGGTTCTGTTACAGGACAGGTCCTGGTTTCTGTGGCCAACTGGTCTTTGTTTAGTTTGAACGTCATTTCCTTAATTAGTGTTTCGGTTGCATTTGCTGCAGCATGGTTTTTACCTATGCCCATGAAAAGCCTTTTCTTCCACCAAACCCTAAATGGCAACAAAGACAGCACAGACCACTGTAGAAGACACATTATTAAAAATGGTGCCTTGGCGTGTGCAGCTACAACGGAGGAGATGGAAGCACAAGTCCCCCTCAATGCAGACAGTGCTGCAGCACAGGTAACTGATTTGTATGAATATACATGTGTGTGTCAGTTTACAGTTTCATGTAAAACCCAATAGTACGTCTGTATTAGCTTATCACTTGTATGGACACTGGCGTATCTATAATAGGCGCAGTGTGTGCGGTGCACACGGGCCCCTGAGTACAGAGGGGGCCCACACTGCACCCATTTCTTCTATACTTACCTTTCCGGCGTCCATCGGTGACTGTGTGTGCCATCACCGCCCCTACTAGCGCACTGAGCGCTTCAGACTCTGGCACAGTGCCAGAGTGCACAGTGCATGCGCAGGACTCCGGAAAGATGGCGCGGCGGCCATTTTTCGGAGTCCTGCGCATGCACTGTAGACTCTGGCACTGTGCCAGAGTCTCAACGCTGACGGTGGCGGACACCGGCGGTGACTGCTACAGGAGAGGAGGGGGCCCACACACGGGTCCCCTCCTCTCTAGAAACGCAGCTGTTTATGGATTAGCATGTTTGGTGGTACATATGGCAAAACAGATTTTATGGTTTCTTATTAACAGGCATCTGTAGCTTCCAAGTACTCAAACATATATCCTATCTAAAAATTGGCAGCTTATGATCCTGACTTAAATGCATTCACCATTTAGTAATACGGATAAGTTACGTTTTTTTTTTTTTTTTTGACTCTCTAGACGTAGGCAGTGTGACGGGTTTTGCAGAACAGAAGTTCTCCGCTACCCCTAATAGAGCACATAATTTTCCTCTACAGCTGAAATGGATAGGTTTGGTAGGCTATGTTGAAGGTGACCATATTGTCGTTCATAATGTCAATGAGAATGTCCACATGGTACTAATATTGACAGACTACATGTTGACACTGTTGAAATGTGGATATGGTAATAATTGTCGGCAATCTTTCTCAGGTATCAATAACCCTAATGGCAATTTTTAAATTTTCACTATGTCGACATTTTGTCTACTTTACTATTCCTAGATGTCAACATTTTAACTCGTGACACAATGAAGGTCAGCATACTAACTGTATACCAAAATGGATATACCCTCTCCTAAGGCATACGCCCCTTGTATTCATAGTATTGGACTGACGGGAATGTACTGTAACAAAAGTACCAATAGTTATTTGCTGCAGCCACTTTTATAACAAGTGTGTCTTGGTTGCTATTGGTATAAACACCTTGTTCAACAATCATGTGAGAAACAGACAAGTCATGTCAGTGTGACTATACAGCATGAGGGAGTCATTTTATAAATGTGTTGCTTAACCTTTGCTTCTGAGAAGCCAATCTGCACACAACCGGTATTGTTAATCTGCCATGTTCTAGCAGTGCTGTCAGTGTGATCGCTTTATAAGTCATTTATTTGTTGCCAGGGAGCCTGCTGTTGGCAGCACATTCTTTATGTATTTTTGTAGTTTCATTTAAAATGTAACATGTACCTGCCTGCTACACAAAGTGAGCCACCCTCTGTTTGATGAACCAATTTATCAGAAACTTGTTGCGCCACTACGGCCTGAGAGTCTCGGACTTCACCCGTTTCTGGTAAACATCTTGGGCTACAACCTAGCTGCCTCCTTGTCAGAAAGTTATGGGGACACTTGCTTGACCACCTTGCTAATGTGGTGTATTTGGCTTTTGTTGTAAGTATAAACTCCTGTTTTATTATTTGGAATTCTAAAAAGGTTGTTTTATTTCATAGCATACGGATAAGAAGAGGGTTAATTTAAAGAATGTACTAAGAATACTATGGAAGGATTTCGTGCACTGCTACTCGTCCCGCACACTCCTCTGCTGGTCAATTTGGTGGGCCTTATCTACGTGTGGATACTTCCAAGTGATCAATTATTCCCAGGGATTATGGGAAAAAGTTGCACCATCATCCTATTCCGATATCTACAATGGCAGCGTGGAAGCGGTTTCTACTCTTCTAGGTAACTTTGTTTTGTTCCATTATATTTACAGAGAAAACTGATATGAATTATATTGTATGACTCAACAGTTTTTTTTTATTTTTATGCTGACTCAAAGAATGTTACCATACCATTTGAGTTACAGTTGTACAGGTGAAATTAACATGCTGAAGGCCTTAGTTGGAATTGTTCCCAACTCTAACTAACGAGTGTATAGTGTTCTTGCTCGGTTGTGGGCAGGGTTCCTATGCGCATGCCTGAGAAGTGTGCATGGTCGGGAGGAGGGAGGGGGGTGCCCAGCACGTACTGACATGTCGGGCTGCGCCCAAGCCCTCCCCTCACTGTGAATAGATGTCATGCGCACAGCATTTGTTCGGGTGGTATTCAGTATGCCAGCTGTTGGGGTCCCGGCGCTCAGTATACCGGTGCCGGAATCCCGACACCCGGCATACAGACAACTATTCTCCTTCTTGGGGTCCACGACCCCCCTGGAGGGAGAATAAATAGTGTAGCGCGCCACCGTGCCCGCAGCGTGGCGAGCGCAGAGAGCCCGCAAGGGGCTCATTTGCGCTCGCCCAGCTGTCTGTATGCCGGCGGTCGGAATCCCGGCGCTGGTATACTTGCTGCCGGGATCCTGGCCGCCGGCATACCATACTACACCCATCTATTCACCCGGTGACAGTGATCGGCAACTGCAAGTTTTCTTACCTGTGGGACACTCCGGGGCACGGGTGGGAAGGCACAGGCTGGCTGTTCTAGCAGGGCGCTGTTAAAAGGGCAGGGAGCATTTTCCTGTTTTCAAATTGGGCAGGGCGTGCTGAAACAGCCTAGCATTACTTACTCCTAACTGGATATGAGTAAAATGGTGTATAATATGTCATCCAGTGTTCGCAGATACTCGCTATAGCGCATTTTTTATGCGCTATAAGCATAAAGGGACTCTGCTTTAATAACAGGGGGTCCCACAGGACGCTCTGTGATGACCGCTGTGTGCCACAACTAATGGCAATCCTGCTGTCTCACCTTCCAATCGCTGTGGCGCACTGGTGATGCTGTGTCCGTGTGAGACCAGTCGCCCACCCAATCACTGTCATTCAGTCTGGACATACCATAGACAGGAAGGGTGGAGCATAGCACGGCTGGTGCCGCCTTCCCTACACGCAGCCGCTGCCGACATAGCAGAGCGAGGAGCGGCCCCGGCATAACACATCAGGAAATGAACTGGAAGTGAATGGTCGCGTGACAGGCACAGCCGCCTGGAGCTCAGGGCGGGAAGCGGGGGAGACTCTGAGCCGAGAGAGCTCTGTGCCGGCTATTGCCTTAACTCGCTGCTATTCCAGAGGTTCTAAAAAGCCTGAACACGAAGAACTCCCATTTGGGCATGGGTCCCCTGCCATTCCCAGCACCCTCAAGCCAGGT
Source organism: Pseudophryne corroboree (assembly GCF_028390025.1). Taxonomy (NCBI): domain Eukaryota; kingdom Metazoa; phylum Chordata; class Amphibia; order Anura; family Myobatrachidae; genus Pseudophryne; species Pseudophryne corroboree. The sequence goes on from NC_086445.1 coordinate 808,678,681, forward strand.
AACATTGGAGGGAGACCACCCAGGGATGGGTAGCATGTGAAGTGTGTGTGTGTGTGTGTGTGTGTGTGTGTGTGTGTGTGTGTGTGTGTGTGTGTGTGTCTGTATGTATGCATGGCTATACATACAGTATGTGTGTCTATGTTTCAGTACATATAAGTATGTGTGTTTATGTATTTGTCTGTATGCATATGTACATGTATATGTCTCATTGAACAGTTTATGCTGCCAGGCTTGTAGTAGGATTATTTTTGTTTCAAAATGGCAATCCTGTCCTTTTTCTTCCTTTTTTGTTTTTTTTTCTCTTATGTTAAGGAAAAGTTTTAATTTTATGCGTAAAATACTACTGAGGTCACCATCTGCTGACCGCCTTGGATTTACGTTTACATCATTAAATGTTAATTGTGAGTTTTCCACTGCACATTCTCCTTTCTTGTCCTGGTGCAATGTGTATAATGTGCTCTGCCTGACGCAAAGCGTATAACGTGCTTTACCTGGTGCAATGTGTATAACGTGCTCTGCTTGGTGCAAAGTGTATACCGTGCTTTACCTGGTGCCAAAGCCGGCCCTAGGCATAGGCAAACTAGGCAAATGCCTAGGGCATTTGGTATGCTTAGGGGCACCAGCAGCTTCTGCTGATTAAAATGATATGCGGCATGCCTATATTCTGTGTGTGACTGTGGCTGTATCTGCATATGAAATGCTACGTTGCAGTGTATTCCTGTAAATCACTGTAATGTAGCATTTCGTATGCAGATACAGCCGCAGTCGCACAGAGAATATAGGCATGCTGCATATCATTTTAATCAGCAGAAGCTGCTTGTGCATCCTAGCCACATAGTAATGCAAGTCATATGATGCATTTTCATAAACAAAAGGCGACCGACGTTAGCAGAGCTGCCAGCTGACTCATGCCAGGCATCTCCTGCAGAACTAGCGGCTCTGCCTGGTGCAATGTGTATACCGTGCTCTATCTGGTGCAATATGTATAACATGCTCTACCTGGCGTAGTGTGTATAGGAGGTTCTACCTGGTGCAATGTTTATAAGCATCACTACTGTGTGGTGTAATGCGAATTGGCACGATTATGTAAGAGGAGGAGCACCAGTTCAGACGCAAAATGTCTAGTTATAGCTCTGGTGCACAGTGTCCTATATGCTACACAGCCCAGCAGCATTGTCCCCCCCCCCCCCCCCCCCCAACACTTTTGTAGTGTCCAAATCATTAATAAGATTAATTAAGATTAATAAGAACCTTCATTCCAATTGGACTCAGAAAAGGACAGGTAGGACCCCAATTTTTAACAGTGAGGGGTCCCCGGGACCCACTTTTTTGGGGGCTCAGCGCGATCACTGGTCATCATTCAAGGGTTATTCTGTTTGGTAGAAGGTGATTTTTGTTTGAAGAAGTTAGTAAGAAAGGCACCAACAAGTCTCTGTGGCTTTGGGAAATTTTAGCCCTACTTGAAGTAGAGTGTCTCGTGGCCACATGCATGTTTACAGTGCAGACTGCAAACAATTGCTCACAACAACTTCATGCAATTTTTGTAGGGTGTGTACAGCTATGATTTAACTGTTTATTGCCAAACAAGTAAACTGTCCCAAAACACAATAAAATCAAATACATGTATTTGAAATTAGTTACAGATGTTCAAGAATCAGGCATTTTGTAACCTCCTAGTTGGGTGTCTAGTTTTAGAAAAATAGGCAAGCAGGGGTGTGACTCCAAATTGCCAGGACCCATAGGAACATTTTTAGAGGGATTTCTCCATTCACCAGGCTGGGCATAGTCTCAGAAGAGAAGATCGGGTGCCAGGGTATTGTACAGACTGGATCTCCAAGCACCCATTACATCTGGGTCCCATTGCCACCATCTGCCGTAGCTTTTGGTTCCACCACAACTGTCTACTGGCACTCATAGAAGGGGGTATCCTGATGAACAGAATGATGAAAGGAGAAGTACAGACTTGTTAAATTAAATGAGCTCAATGAGACTGATGAATGAAAGTAGATAGGTGAATGAAGAAATATAATGAGGATGAGAGAGAATATGGAAAAATATTAGTGGCCAGGTTATGCAGTAAGTAAGGGGAATACAATGGTAGGTGCCAACTGAAGGGGTATGGCAGATAGCGTTACAGTGCCCACCATATAATAGAGCATCACAGTAACCACCACCAGCATGGCAGTGACTGCCCCATAATGCAGATAATAAGGATACACTCCTCATACACACAATACTAATATACCCCCCTACACTTACAACTTTTATACCTGCCCCAACCACATACAGTATTAAAACACAACTGCCTGGGGGGGGGGACCCATTGTATAAATCTACCACCCCTAGATAACATTAAAACATTTTAACATTTCCACTGGCGCTTATCAGGGATTCAGTATATGCTGACCGGCGGTATACCGACAGCGGGATCCCGGCCACCAGTATGCCGGCAGCGTGGCAAGCGCTAGAAAGCCCCTTGCGGGCACGGTTGCTTGCTGCAGGTTACATTCTCCCTCTATGGGTGTCATGGACCTCCACAGAGGGGAGATTAGCCTGTGTCGCCGGGATTCCGTCGTTGGCATTTTACCGCTTGTCGGGATTCCGGTGTCTGTATTGTGATCGCTGGGATCCCATCTGGCTGTATGTTAACCACTTCCCCTTATCAGTCTTGGGCATGGACAGGAGAGGCTTGTAGCAGAATAGTCAGGGTAGAGGAGAAGAAAGGGCAGGTACTTGGGCATCTGTAGCTTAGGTGCAGGCAGCTGGTTCTTCAGAGTAGGATCCATTTCCCATTAATCACTTCACCAGTGGGGCTGTCTTCTCCTAGCTGCAACCCTGTGTTCTGACACAGCCAGAACATGCTGAGCAGCATCCCCAATGTTAAACAGGTTTGTCATGAACTAGTAGACATTAATTTGCATTGTGTTTTATGTAGTCATCATGATAATGCATTCTGTATTGTACAGAGGTAGTGGCGTGCGGTGAGGTCAGAGGCTGGGCAGGCACAAATGGTGGTGGCTCTCAGTGCCAGGAGCCAGTCTCACCCACCCAATTTACCTCTTATGGCCCTGCACTACATCCATTCAAACACAGGGAGAACATACATACAGATATAGCAAGGTCACAGCCATCACCTTAGTGTTGTGAGTAAACTGGTGCATGCTAACTTCTGGCTGAAGTGCCCCCTCACCTGCAGAAATGCAGCTGGCCTGGTGCAGCAGGTTACACCGGGCAATACAGTCATCAGTGATAGCAGCACCTGGGGAGGGAGAGCAGGAACATATGTACACTACTGTACGTTTCACTACTGTAGCCACACACAGAGTCCTGTCCCCGCACTCACTACAGATGCTTAGGAAGTGTCAAAATGAGCGACGTAGTTTACTTTATCGATTTAGTGTGCATGGTCCTTTTTAGAATCTTTACGGTAAGCATTTACCAGCACAATAATTGACATTTGGAAAAATATACATTTTAGGTCTTATAAATTCTAAATCCGTTCCTACTTGTTACTAAGAATAAGTATAAATGTAACTTATAATGAAAATTGCTGTGTTTTCCTGTGTAATGTTATGATGTGACTACTGGCTGATCCCGGTGTGCTCTGTTTAGGTGCGGTTGCAGTCTTCTTTGTGGGTTACATCAAAATGTCTTGGTCCACCTGGGGGGAGTTGCTACTGGCTCTGTTTTCTCTGGTTATTGCCATTTCCATATACATCATGGACATTATTGGAAACATTTGGGTTTGCTACGCCATGTATGTCCTCTTTAGAAGTATCTACATGATTCTTATCACAATAGCAACGTAAGTAATCCCTTTTGCTATATTTATTTGTTTTAATTAGGAGGTTTGCATAACACTAGTCATATACTACCAACTTTTTTTTTTTTTTTTTTTTATCCGAACAGGCAACTAAATGATCATGAAGTTTGACTTCATTCACTATTTTTATTTATTTTTATTAGATTTGCCCGATATTCAGTCTCTAGAGATCGTTTGTCACAAATCTCTTCTCTCAATACATTCATCAGAGTATTGTTTGACTAGTAAAAATGAAATAAAGGGCTGAACGGCAAGCTCCACCTCCTAGATGTTTAAATACATAAATAGTCAACTTGACACAAACACCTAAATGGTGTGAACGATATGGACTGTTTGGAGGCTGGTCGTATACAACCTGTTTGAACCCTAAATCAGTTGTGAATGACCTATTGTGGCGTTTAACTAACTGGCGCTTAATGGGGCAGATGTATTAACCTGGAAAAGGCATAAGGAAGTGAATAACCAGTGAAAAGTGCAAGGTGATAAACGCACCAGCCAATCGGCTCCAATATGTAAATTAATAGGAGCTGATTGGTTGGTGCGTTTATCAATGGTTTATAACTTCCTTATGCCGTCTCCAGGCTTAATACATCTGCCCCATTGTTTGCTACCACACGCTGCCTGTATATCATTTCAACTGATAAACACCACTGTGAAACCACCCTTAAAGAAAAAAAAACCTAAAAACAAATTGACATTACATTTTCTATATCTTAACAGGCATCTGTTGTCAACTTATGGTATAGGTAATTATTATGGGAGTTGTGGTAATAATGTCACATCAACCTGTCACTAGTAATTAGAGGTTCCTCTAACGCGTTTCATGCCCCATATTCATGAGGCACTGATAACTTTTTTTTAAAATTGATTCCTATAAATATTGGTTCATTATCTTATCAGTACTGTATCAGTGTTAGTAGTAAATGCTAACATTATGTTACAGAATGTAGAACTTTAATGAGGTATCCTGTACGGGATGTAGTTACATTGCCGGCAGCCGTGCGGTCATGATACAGATGCCGGAATCCCGACCACTGACAATGCTGCCAGCCGGAATCCCTGCTAACGGGGGCTATTCCTGCTTTTGGGTGTCCACTACACCTATAGGGGGAGATTCAAACGATTGGGAGTTTATTTTTTCCTATTTTATAGACCGGGAAAACAGACACCCAACCGACTTTTCAAACATTTGAATTCCACCCATAGAGTTGAGAATAGCCCCTTTGTGGTCACCACAGGTTCTTTCTTGTGCTCACCCCCCTGCCGGCATGCTAGCGATCGGTATGCTGACAGCCGGGATCCCGCCCGCCGACATCCCATAACCAACGCATCCTGTACATAAGACAGCCTGTCTTTTTCTGAACAGTGTATAAATACTAAAGTTACATTTGCCGTGTAAAATCCCATTTAATACAAATGTCATTAAAAGTACAATTAAATTTATGAAAAACAAAACTAAAATCTAATTAAAATCTATGACTAGACTTCTGCAGCCACACTACTATCCGTGTGAAGGATCAAGACACTCTGAGCCAATAAGAAGCTGCAGATGTTCATCATAATTACCAGGAGCACCCAGAAGATATATGCCTGCTGACAGGCATACTGTATATGCATCTTTGTTGTGATTTGGCTAATACCCCTTTTCCACTAGCTCCTTAAAACACAGGTAAATGCGCAGGTGCCCCTGCAAATTCCCGGATCAAGTGATCTAGTGATCAAGCTGTCAATTGATCAAGCTGTCTAGTGTGAACGGGAGCCGCGTCGAGGCGACACGGCTCCCGTTCACAGTCTATTGGAGGACGGTGCTGGGAGATCATGTGATCTCCCAGCGCCGCCCCTGCCGCGTCACTAGCCGCGTCACCAACCCGGCATATTGCCGGGTTGGTGAGCACTGTCTGAAAGGGGGCTGTAGCACGGGTCGCAGCTGTGTCAGGCGACACGGCTGCGACACGTGCTTCAGTGGAAAAGGGGTATAAGATTCCTGGCTGTGAACACAGTTGTGGTATAATATGTCAATGGTGAGTAGGTCGACAAGTTGAAAATGTTGACACATGGAAAGGTCGACATGAATTTCTTTTTTATGTCAAATTTTACCTTACACCCGTGGAACACCAATTGGTGTAGTGCGTCCGCGCGCCATGATTCGGCAAAGGTTACCGTTCCCAATTGTAGTCCATGTGGATGGTAAAGCATGAAAAATTTCAAAAAAATGTAAACAATAAAAAAAAAAAAACTCATGTTGACCATATGTTGTGTCGACCATTTGAACCTGTCACCCTTTCATCCGGATACTGTGAACACAGCCTTGCATACACTTGCACATCTCCTTTTCGACTATCTAAGCACAAGAAATCGTCAGTGCAAGATGCATACGAATCTGCTTGTGGATTGATGTGCAAGACTTTTTGAGCATGTGCATTATGAAAATGTTCTATGTAAAAAGTAACCCCCATTCTATGGGGGTATCCATTTAGCCACGGTTAATTACCGTGGCTAATTGTTTTGCCGGGGGCTATCCAATTAGCCCCGATAAGCCGTGACTCGTGGCGGCTTATCAGGGATTTTTTTTCTCACCTGCCTTAAGCAACAGCCCCGTTTTCATCCGAAAACGGGGCTGTTTCTCCCAAAAACACACAGATTTCACTAAACCTATGTGTTTTTGGGAGAGAATGTATTTTTTTTTTCCCTCTAACGTCCTAGGAGAACTGGGAAGTATTAGTACCGTGGGGTATAGATCGGGTCCATTGGAGCCTGGCACTTTAAGAAATCTTCAGTGTGTGCTGGCTCCTCCCCTCTATGCCCCTCCTGAAGACCCAGTATAGAAAAGTGTGCTCAAGGAGGTGGGTGCATTCTCTGGAGCTCCAAGGTGTTTTCTTCAGAAATTTGTTTTAGTTTGTTATTTTCAGGTAGCCTGGCTGGCACCAGTCTGCCTGTGTCGTGGGACTTAGGAGGGGGGGGGAAGCGAACCAATCTCTTATAGGGTTAATGGTCCAGATCCCTGCTGACAGGACAAAGCTCCTGAGGTGCTGTTTCGCATATCCCCAGGGTGTGCGCTCATGCAGACAGCATGCCGCCACCCCTAACAGATGCTGAAGGTGCGGTGAGGACAGACATCAGGGCCCCGGTTAGCGGCATAAGGGCGCGGCGGGCACTTGGCTGCGGTGCCCGCTGCGGACACCCACACTTTCGCTAGTACAGGAAGGGGTTTTAACCCTGTTTTCTGCAATTTGGACACAAATGCCAGTATAATACATGTGAGGGGACCGCGTGTCATTATGGGGGCGGGGGTTTCCCGGAGAGCGGGACCAGCGGTGAAGAGGTGCCATTTCCTACTGCTTTAGCCTACTGACTGCACGCAGGGAAGTGCTGCTCCTACACACACTGCGTATGCACCGCAATGCGCAGGCGTGTCGTACGGGTACAAAGTGGTTCGTTGCTGGGTGATGGATTTAACGAAGAAACCATTCGCACAGCCGATCGCAAGGAGATTGGCAGAAAGAAGGTGTTTATGGGAGTCAACTGATTGTTTTCTGGGAGTGTTTGGAAAAACTCAGGCGTGTCCAAGCGTTTGCAGGGCGGGTGTCTGACGTCAATTCCGGGACCGGACAGGCTGAAGTGATAGCAAGGGCTGAGTAAGTCCTGAGCTACTCAGAAACTGCAAAAAAGTTTTTGTCTCGCTCGGCTGCACACGCATTCGCACACTTGCAAAGCGAAAATACACTCCCCCCGTGGGCAGCGACTATGCGTTTGCACGGCTGCTAAAAGTAGCTAGCGAGCGATCAACTCGGAATGACCCGCTTTGTACGGTGGGAGCATTTCTAGTATCAGAAAATCGGTTACCTTCTCTAAAGCTCTGGTTTATGCTTTAGCTGTGAGGCATTGTGTGCTGGTCTCATCCCTCTCTATATCACTCAATGCAGGCTGTCTGGAGTTCTGTGTTCATATTATTGTGTTTTTCACTATTTCTGTATTATTTCACTTTGTGTGTGTGTGTGTGTGTGTGTGTGTGTGTGTGTGTGTGTGTGTGTGTTTATTAGCATGTCTGGTAAAAAGGTTGTGTCCACCTGCAACACAGTTTTCCCCTTCTCCAGGGGGATCTCTACTGAGTAATCAATGCTCTCTCCCTTCTCAGGGAAGCAGTATACAGGAACCAGAGTGCTTAGAATCATTTTAAAGGAATTATATCTAATATTAATTCTGAACTGGCTACTGCCAGTCAGGAAAGACAAATGCTAAAGAAATCTGTGGATTTTTTTTTTAGTCAATTATGCTGACCACAGACCGGCTTCACAGCCCCCTTGCTGGTCTCGCATAAACGCACACTCCCACATGTACTCCAATCTGACTCTGAAAATTACTTCCCAGATTTGGAAGGTGAAGTGGAAGTAGAGGCTGATACTCTGTCTAAGGGTGAGGAAGCCCTAATATATTATAGAAGTTCTCAATATACCAGATAAATAGACAGAACCCGAGGAAGAGTTGGTTTTTAATGTGAAACCAAAATCTACTGCCACATTCCCTGTCTCTAAGGAATTAAATACACTTTCTCTAACGTCCTAGTGGATGCTGGGGACTCCGTAAGGACCATGGGGAATAGACGGGCTCCGCAGGAGACTGGGCACTCTAAAGAAAGATTTAGTACTATCTGGTGTGCACTGGCTCCTCCCTCTATGCCCCTCCTCCAGACCTCAGTTAGAATCTGTGCCCGGACAGAGCTGGGTGCTTTTAGTGAGCTCTCCTGAGCTTGATAATAAGAAAGTTTCTCTGACGTCCTAGTGGATGCTGGGAACTCCGTAAGGACCATGGGGAATAGACAGGCTCCGCAGGAGACTGGGCACTCTAAAAGAAAGATTAGGTACTATCTGGTGTGCACTGGCTCCTCCCTCTATGCCCCTCCTCCAGACCTCAGTTAGATTTCTGTGCCCGGCCGAGCTGGATGCACACTAGGGGCTCTCCTGAGCTCCTAGAAAGAAAGTATATGTTAGGTTTTTTATTTTACAGTGAGACCTGCTGGCAACAGGCTCACTGCAACGAAGGACTAAGGGGAGAAGAAGCGAACCTACCTGCTTGCAGCTAGCTTGGGCTTCTTAGGCTACTGGACACCATTAGCTCCAGAGGGATCGACCGCAGGACCCGTCCTTGGTGTTCGTTCCCGGAGCCGCGCCGCCGTCCCCCTTACAGAGCCAGAAGCATGAAGATGGTCCGGAAAATCGGCGGCAGAAGACTTCAGTCTTCACCAAGGTAGCGCACAGCACTGCAGCTGTGCGCCATTGCTCCTCATACACACTTCACACTCCGGTCACTGAGGGTGCAGGGCGCTGGGGGGGCGCGCCCTGAGCAGCAATAAAAACACCTTGGCTGGCAAAATAATCACAATATATAGCCCCAGAGGCTATATATGTGATAATTACCCCTGCCAGAATCCATAAAAAAAGCGGGAGAAAAGTCCGCGAAAAAGGGGCGGAGCTATCTCCCTCGGCACACTGGCGCCATTTTCTCTTCACAGTGTAGCTGGAAGACAGCTCCCCAGGCTCTCCCCTGTAGTTTTCAGGCTCAAAGGGTTAAAAAGAGGGGGGGCACTAAATTTAGGCGCAATATTGTTTATACAAGCAGCTATTGGGGAAAATTCACTCAGTGATAGTGTTTATCCCTACATTATATAGCGCTCTGGTGTGTGCTGGCATAATCACTCTGTCTCCCCAAAGGGCTGTGTGGGGTCCTGTCCTCAGTCAGAGCATTCCCTGTGTGTGTGCGGTGTGTCGGTACGGCTGTGTCGACATGTTTGATGAGGAGGCTTATGTGGAGGCGGAGCAGATGCCGATAAATGGGATGTCGCCCCCTGTGGGCCGACACCAGAGTGGATGGATAGGTGGAAGGTATTAACAGACAGTGTCAACTCCTTACATAAAAGGCTGGATGACGTAACAGCTATGGGACAGCCGGCTTCTCAGCCCGCGCCTGCCCAGGCGTCTCAAAGGCCATCAGGGGCTTAAAAAACGCCCGCTCCCTCAGATGGCAGACACAGATGTCGACACGGAGTCTGACTCCAGTGTCGACGAGGTTGAGACATATACACAATCCACTAGGAACATCCGTTACATGATCCCGGCAATAAAAAATGTGTTACACATTTCTGACATTGACCCAAGTACCACTAAAAAAGGGTTTTATGTTTGGGGAGAAAAAGCAGGCAGTGTTTTGTTCCCCCATCAAATGAGTGAATGAAGTGTGAAAAAGCGTGGGTTCCCCCGATAAGAAACTGGTAATTTCTAAAAAGTTACTGATGGCGTACCTTTTCCCGCCAGAGGATAAGTTACGCTGGGAGATATCCCCTAGGGTGGATAAGGCGCTCACACGTTTGTCAAAAAAGGTGGCACTGCCGTCTTAGGATACGGCCACTTTGAAGGTACCTGCTGATAAAAAGCAGGAGGCTATCCTGAAGTCTGTATTTACACACTCAGGTACTAGACTGAGACCTGCAGATAGTGCTGCTGCAGCGTGGTCTGTAACCCTGTCAAACAGGGATACTATTTTGTGAACATAAGACGTCGTCTTATATATGAGGGATGCACAAAGGGATATTTTGCCGGCTGGCATCCAGAATTAATGCAATGTCCATTCTGTCAGGAGGGTATTAGAGACCCGACACTGGACAGGTGATGCTGACTTTAAAAGGCACATAGAGCCTTATAAGGGTGAGGAATTGTTTGGGGATGGTCTCTGGGACCTCGTATCCACAGCAACAGCTGGGAAGAAAATTTTTTACCTCAGGTTTGCTCACAGCCTAAGAAAGCACTGTATTATCAGGTACAGTCCTTTCGGCTTCAGAAAAGCAAGCGGGTCAAAGGCGCTTCCTTTCTGCACAGAGACGAGGGAAGAGGGAAAAAGCTGCACCAGTCAGCCAGTTCCCAGAATCAAAATTCTTTACCCGCTTCCTCTGAGTCCACCGCATGACGCGGGGGCTCCACAGGCGTAGCCAGGTACGGTGGGGGGCCGCCTCAAAAATTTCAGCGATCAGTGGGCTCGCTCACAGGTGGATCCCTGGATCCTTCAAGTAGTATCTCAGGGGTACAGGCTGGAATTCGAGGCGTCTCCCCCCCCCCCCCCCCCCCCCCCCCGCCGTTTTCCTCAAATCTGCCTTGCCGACAACTCCCTCAGGCAGGGAGGCTGTGCTAGAGGCAATTCACAAGCTGTATTCCCAGCAGGTGATAGTCAAGGTGCCCCTACTTCAACAAGGACGGGGTTACTATTCCACACTGTTTGTGGTACCGAAACCGGACGGTTCGGTGAGACCCATTTTAAATTTGAAGTCCTTGAACACATACATAAAAAAAATTCAAGTTCAAGATGGAATCGCTCAGGGCGGTTATTGCAAGCCTGGAGGAGGGGGATTACATGGTATCCCTGGACATCAAGGATGCTTACCTACATGTCCCCATTTACCATCCTCACCAGGAGTACCTCAGATTTGTGGTACAGGATTGCCATTACCAATTCCAAACACTGCCGTTTGGACTGTCCACGGCACCGAGGGTCTTTACCAAGGTAATGGCAGAAATGATGATACTCCTTCGAAAAAAGGGACTTTTTAATTATCCCGTACTTGGACGAACTCCTTATAAAGGTGAGGTCCATGGAGCAGTTGTTGGTCGGAGTAGCACTATCTCGGGAAGTGCTACAACAGCACGGATGGATTCTATACATTCCAAAGTCACAGCTGGTTCCTACCACACGCCTGCTGTTCCTGGGGATGGTTCTGGACACAGAACAGAAAAAAGTTTCTCCCGCAGGAGAAAGCCAAGGAGCTGTCATCTCTAGTCAGAGACCTCCTGAAACCAAAACGGGTATCGGTGCATCACTGCACACGAGTCCTGGGAAAAATGGTAGCTTCTTACGAAGCAAAATTCCATTCGGCAGGTTCCATGCAAGAACCTTTCAGTGGGACCTCTTGGACAAGTGGTCGGAATCGCATCTTCAGATGCATCGGCTGATAACCCTGTCTCCAAGGACCAGGGTATCTCTACTGTGGTGGCTGCAGAGTGCTCATCTTCAAGAGGGCCGCAGATTCGGCATACAGGACTGGGTCAGGGTAACCACGGATGCCAGCCTTCGAGGCTGGGGGGCAGTCACACAGGGAAGAAATTTCCAAGGACTTTGGTCAAGTCAGGAGTCGTCCCTACACATAAATATTCTGGAACTGAGGGCCATTTACAATGCCCTAAGTCTGGCAAGGCCTCTGCTTCAATACCAGCCGGTACTGATCCAATCAGACAACATCACGGCAGTCGCCCATGTAAACCGGCAGGGCGGCACAAGAAGCAGGATGGCGATGGCAGAAGCCACAAGGATTCTCCGATGGGCGGAAAATCACGTCTTAGCACTGTCAGCAGTGTTCATTCCGGGAGTGGACAACTGGGAAGCAGACTTCCTCAGCAGACACGACCGACACCCGGGAGAGTGGGGACTTCATCCAGAAGTCTTCCAACTGTTGGTAAACCGTTGGGAAAGGCCACAGGTGGACATGATGGCGTCCCGCCTAAACCAAAAACTAGATATTGCGCCAGGTCAAGGGACCCTCAGGCAATAGCTGTGGACGCTCTAGTGACACCGTGGGTGTACCAGTCGGTTTATGTATTCCCTCCTCTGCCTCTCATACCAAAGGTACTGAGAATAATAAGAAAACGAGGAGTAAGAACGATACTCGTGGTTCCGGATGGGCCAAGAAGAGCTTGGTACCCAGAACTTCAAGAAATAATATCAGAGGACCCATGGCCTCTACCGCTCAGACAGGATCTGCTACAGCAGGGGCCCTGTCTGTTCCAAGACTTACCGCGGCTGCGTTGGACGGCATGGCGGTTGAATTCCGGATCCTAAAGCAAAAGGGCATTCCGGAGGAAGTCATTCCTACGCTGATAAAAGCCAGGAAAGAAGTAACCGCAAACCATTATCACCGTATTTGGCGAAAATATGTTGCGTGGTGTGAGGCCAGGAAGGCCCCAACAGAGGAATTTCAGCTGGGTCGTTTTCTGCACTTCCTACAGTCAGGAGTGACTATGGGCCTAAATTTGGGTTCCATTAAGGTCCAGATTTCGGCTCTTTCGATTTTCTTCCAGAAAGAACTGGCTTCACTGCCTGGAGTTCAGACATTTGTAAAGGGAGTGCTACATATTCAGCCCCTTTTTTGTGCCTTCTGTGGCACCTTGGGATCTCAACGTGGTGTTGAGTTTCTTCAAATCACATTGGTTTGAGCCACTTAAAACTGTGGATTTGAAATATCTCACGTGGAAAGTGGTCATGTTATTGGCCTTGGCTTCGGCCAGGCGTGTGTCAGAATTGGCGGCTTTGTCATGTAAAAGCCCTTATCTGATTTTCCATATGGATAGGGCAGAATTGAGGACTCGTCCGCAGTTTCTCCCTAAGGTGGTATCAGCTTTTCACTTGAACCAACCTATTGTAGTGCCTGCGGCTACTAGGGTCTTGGAAGATTCCAAGTTACTGGACGTAGTCAGGGCCTTAAAAATTTATATTTCGAGGACGGCTGGAGTCAGGAAAACTGACTCGTTTTTTTTATCCTGTAGGCACCCAACAAAATAGGTGCTCCTGCTTCTAAGCAGACTATTGCTCGCTGAATTTGTAGCACAATTCAGCTGGAGCATTCTGCGGCTGGATTGCCGCATCCTAAATCGGTAACAGCCCATTCCACGAGGAAAGTGGGCTCATCTTGGGCGGCTGCCCGAGGGGTCTCGGCTTTACAACTTTGCCGAGCTGCAACTTGGTCAGGGGCAAACACGTTTGCTAAATTCTACAAATTTGATACCCTGGCTGAGGAGGACCTTGAGTTCTCTCATTCGGTGCTGCAGAGTCATCCGCACTCTCCCGCCCGTTTGGGAGCTTTGGTATAATCCCCATGGTCCTTACGGAGTTCCCAGCATCCACTAGGACGTCAGAGAAAATAAGATTTTACTCACCGGTAAATCTATTTCTCGTAGTCCGTAGTGGATGCTGGGCGCCCATTCCAAGTGCGGATTGTCTGCAATACTTGTATATAGTTATTGCCTAACTAAAGGGTTATTGTTGAGCCATCTGTTGAGAGGCTCAGTTATATTTCATACTGTTAACTGGGTATAGTATCACGAGTTATACGGTGTGATTGGTGTGGCTGGTATGAGTCTTACCCGGGATTCAAAATCCTTCCTTATTGGGTCAGCTCTTCCGGGCACAGTATCCTAACGGAGGTCTGGAGGAGGGGCATAGAGGGAGGAGCCAGTGCACACCAGATAGTACCTAATCTTTCTTTTAGAGTGCCCAGTCTCCTGCGGAGCCCGTCTATTCCCCATGGTCCTTACGGAGTTCCCAGCATCCACTACGGACTACGAGAAATAGATTTACCGGTGAGTAAAATCTTATTATTTTAGTTTAGGTTTTTTATTTTCAGAGAGCTTCTGCTGGCAACAGACTCTCTGCTACGTGGGACTGAGGGGAGAGAACCAAACCTACTAACTGCGGCTAGGTTGCGCTTCTTAGGCTACTGGACACCATTAGCTCCAGAGGGATCGAACACAGGACCTGACCTTGTCGTCCGTTCCCGGAGCCGCGCCGCCGTCCCCTTCGCAGAGCCAGAAGACAGAAGCCGGCAGAAGCGGAGAAGACATCGAAATCGGCGGCAGAAACTCCTGTCTTCACATGAGGTAGCGCACAGCACTGCAGCTGTGCGCCATTGCGCCCACACTAACCCACACACTCCGGTCACTGTAGGGTGCAGGGCGCAGGGGGGGCGCCCTGGGCAGCAATTGATACCTCCTGGCGAAAGCTGCATATATACAGTTGGACACTGTTATATGCATGAGCCCCCGCCATTAATTTTACACAAAATCGCGGGACAGAAGCCCACCGCTGAGTGGGCGGGGCCTTCTTCGTCAGCACTCACCAGCGCCATTTTCCTTCCACAGCTCCGCTGAGAAGAAGCTCCCCAGGCTCTCCCCTACAGAATCACGGTAGAAGGGTAACAAAGAGAGGGGGGGCACATAAATTTAGGCGCATTAATCATAATACAGCAGCTACTGGGTAAACACTAAGTTACTGTGTGATTCCTGGGTCATATAGCGCTGGGGTGTGTGCTGGCATGCTCTCTCTCTGTCTCTCCAAACGGCCTTGTGGGAGGGGGTCCTGTCCTCATTTAGAGCTTCCCCTGTGTGTGTGGTGTGTCGGTACGCTTGTGTCGACATGTTTGACGAAGAGGGCTATGTGGAGGCAGAGCAAGTGCAGTTGAATGACGTGTCGCCGCCGACGGTGCCGACACCTGATTGGATGGATATGTGGAAGGTGTTAAATGATAATGTAAACTCCTTACATAAAAGGTTGGATAAAGCTGAATACCTTGGGCCAGTCAGGGTCTCAACCCATGCCTGATCCTACAGCGCAGAGGCCCTCAGGGTCTCAAAAGCGCCCACTATCCAAAATGGTTGACACAGATGTCGACACGGACTCTGACTCCAGTGTCGACGTCGATTATGCAAAATTGCAACCGAAAATGACAAAAGCTATCCGCTACATGATTATAGCGATGAAGGATGTTTTACACATATCAGAGGTAAACCCTGTCCCTGACAAGAGGGTTTTTATTTATTTATTTATATATATATATATATATATATATATATATATATATATATATATATATATATATATATATATATATAATGTATATATAAGCAAGAGGTGACTTTTTCCCTCTTCACATGAGTTAAATGAGTTATGTAAAAGAGCGTGGGATTCCCCTGATAAGAAAGTCCTGATTTCCTAAAGGTTACTTATGGCGTACCCTTTCCCGCCAGAGGACAGGGTGCGCTGGGAATCCTCCCCTAGGGTAGATAAAGCTCTCACACGCTTATCTAAGAAGGTGGCCCTGCCGTCACAGGATACGGCCGCCCTAAAGGATCCTGCAGATAGAAAGCAGGAAAGTATCCTGAAATCTGTTTATACACATTCAGGGACTCTACTGAGGCCGGCAATTGCGTCGGCGTGGATGTGTAGTGCTGTAGCAGCGTGGACAGATAATCTGTCTGAGGAAATGGATACCTTGGACAGGGATACCATTATGCTGACCCTGGGGCATATAAAAGACACTGTCCTATATATGAGGGATGCCCAGAGGGACATTTGCCTACTGGGCTCTAGAATTAGTGCATTGTCAATTTCTGCCAGGAGGGTCCTGTGGACTCGGCAGTGGACAGGTGATGCCGACTCCAAAAAACACATGGAGGTGTTACCTTACAAGGGTGAGGAATTGTTTGGGGACGGTCTCTCGGACCTGGTTTCCACAGCTACTGCTGGGAAGTCAAACTTTTTGCCATATATTCCCTCACAACCTAAGAACGCACCGTATTACCAAATGTAGTCCTTTCGCGCACAAAGAAGCAAGAAGGTCAGAGGTGCTTCCTTTCTTGCTAGAGGCAGGGGTAGAGGAAAAAAGCTGCACCTTACAGCTAGTTCCCAGGAACAGAAGTCCTCCCCGGCTTCCACTAAATCCACCGCATGACGCTGGGGCTCAACGGGTGGAGCCAGGAGCGGTGGGGGCGCGTCTCCGACATTTTAGCCACCAGTGGGTTCGCTCACGGGTGGATCCCTGGGCTATACAGATTGTGTCTCGGGGATACAAGCTGGAATTCGAGGTGATGCCCCCTCAACGTTACCTAAAATCGGCCCTGCCAGCTTCCCCCATAGAAAGGGAAGTAGTGGTAGCGGCGATTCACAAGCTATTTCTCCAGCAGGTGGTGGTGAAGGTTCCCCTTCTTCAACAGGGAAAGGGATACTATTCCACAATGTTTGTGGTACCGAAACCAGACGGTTCGGTCAGACCTATATTAAATTTAAAGTCCCTGAACATTTATCTGAAAAGATTCAAGTTCAAAATGGAATCGCTCAGAGCGGTCATTGCAAGCCTGGAAGAGGGGGATTTTATGGTGTCTCTGGACATCAAGGATGCTTACTTGCATGTCACCATTTATCCGCCTCATCAGGAGTACCTCAGATTTGTGGTACAGGACTGTCATTACCAATTCCAGACGTTGCCGTTTGGGCTCTCCACGGCACCGAGAATATTTACCAAGGTAATGGCAGAAATGATGGTGATCCCGAGAAAGCAAGGAGTCACAGTTATCCCATACTTGGACGATCTCCTCATAAAGGCGAGGTCCAGGGAGCAGTTGCAGATCAGCGTAGCGCACTCTCAGGAAGTGTTGAAACAGCATGGCTGGATTCTGAATATCCCAAAGTCGCAGCTGATTCCTACGACGTGTCTGCCCTTTCTGGGCATGATTCTGGACACAGACCAGAAGAAGGTGTTTCTCCCGGCGGAGAAGGCTCAAGAGCTCGTGAATCTAGTCAGAGACCTCTTAAAACCGAAACAGGTGTCGGTGCATCGCTGCACGCGAGTCCTGGGAAAGATGGTGGCATCGTACGAAGCCATTCCCTTCGGCAGGTTCCATGCGAGGATCTTTCAATGGGATCTGTTGGACAAATGGTCCGGATCGCATCTTCAGATGCATCGGCTGATCACCCTGTCCCCCAGGGCCAGGGTGTCTCTTCTGTGGTGGCTACAGAGTGCTCACCTTCTCGAGGGCCGCAGGTTCGGCATTCAGGACTGGGTCCTGGTGACCACGGATGTGAGCCTCCGAGGGTGGGGGGCAGTCACTCAGGGTAGAAACTTCCAAGGGTTGTGGTCAAGTCAGGAGGCTTGTCTGCACATAAATATCCTGGAACTAAGGGCCATATACAACGCCCTGAGTCAAGCGGAGCCTCTGCTTCGAAATTAACCAGTGCTGATTCAGTCAGACAACATCACTGCAGTGGCCCATGTAAACCGCCAGGGCGGCACAAGAAGCAGGGTGGCAATGGCAGAAGCCACCAGGATTCTTCGTTGGGCGGAGAATCACGTGTTAGCACTGTCAGCAGTGTTCATTCCGGGAGTGGACAACTGGGAAGCAGACTTCCTCAGCAGGCACGACCTCCACCCGGGAGAGTGGGGACTTCATCAAGAAGTCTTCACGCAGATTGCAAATCGATGGGAACTGCCACAGGTGGACATGATGGCGTCCCGTCTCAACAGAAAGCTAAAAAGGTATTGCGCCAGGTTAAGGGACCCTCAGGCGATAGCTGTGGACGCACTAGTAACACCGTGGGTGTTCCAGTCGGTCTATGTGTTTCCTCCTCTTCCTCTCATTCACAAGGTGCTGAGAATCGTAAGAAAAAGAGGAGTGAGACACAATACTCATTGTTCCGGATTGGCCAAGAAGGACTTGGTACCCGGAACTGCAAGACATGCTCACAGAGGACCCATGGCCTCTGCCTCTCAGACAGGACCTGTTGCTACAGGGGCCCTGCCTGTTCCAAGACTTACCGCGGCTGCGTTTGAC
Source organism: Pseudophryne corroboree (assembly GCF_028390025.1). Taxonomy (NCBI): domain Eukaryota; kingdom Metazoa; phylum Chordata; class Amphibia; order Anura; family Myobatrachidae; genus Pseudophryne; species Pseudophryne corroboree. The sequence goes on from NC_086445.1 coordinate 808,696,921, forward strand.
GGCATGGCGGTTGAACGCCGGATCCTAGCGGAAAAAGGCATTCCGGAGGAAGTTATTCCTACGCTCATAAAGGCTAGGAAGGACGTGACAGCAAAACATTATCACCGCATATGGCGAAAATATGTTGCTTGGTGTGAGGCCAGGAAGGCCCCTACAGAGGAATTCCAACTGGGCAGATTTCTGCACTTTCTACAGTCTGGAGTGACTATGGGCTTGAAGTTGGGATCCATAAAGGTCCAGATTTCGGCCCTATCCATTTTCTTTCAAAAGGAACTGGCTTCACTTCCTGAAGTTCAGACATTTGTTAAGGGAGTGCTGCATATTCAGCCCCCTTTTGTGCCACCAGTGGCACCTTGGGATCTCAACGTGGTGTTGGGTTTCCTGAAATCCCCCTGGTTTGAGCCACTTAAGACCGTGGAGCTGAAGTATCTCACGTGGAAAGTGGTCATGCTATTTGCCTTAGCTTCGGCTAGGCGTGTGTCAGAATTGGCGGTTTTGTCGTGTAAAAGCCCCTATCTGGTTTTCCATGTGGACAGGGCAGAATTACGAACTCGTCCCCAATTTCTGCCAAAGGTGGTGTCATCTTTTCATTTGAACCAACCTATTGTAGTGCCTGCGGCTACTCGTGACTTGGAGGATTCCAGGTTACTAGATGTAGTCAGGGCTTTGAAGATTTATGTAGCCAGAACGGCTGGAGTCAGGAAAACTGACTCGCTGTTTATCCTGTATGCCCCCAACAAGTTGGGTGCTCCTGCTTCAAAGCAAACCGTTGCCCGCTGGATCTGTAACACGATTCAGCAGGCTCATTCTGCGGCTGGATTGCCGCATCCAAAATCAGTGAAAGCCCATTCCACAAGGAAGGTGGGCTCTTCTTGGGCGGCTGCCCGAGGGGTCTCGGCATTACAGCTTTGCCGAGCTGCTACTTGGTCGGGTTCAAACACATTTGCAAAATTCTACAAGTTTGATACCCTGGCTGAGGAGGACCTTGAGTTTGCCCATTCGGTGCTGCAGAGTCATCCGCACTCTCCCGCCCGTTTGGGAGCTTTGGTATAATCCCCATGGTCCTTACGGAGTCCCCAGCATCCACTAGGACATTAGAGAAAATAAGATTTTACTCACCGGTAAATCTATTTCTCGTAGTCTGTAGTGGATGCTGGGCGCCCGTCCCTAGGCCCTCATTCCGAGTTGATCGGTCGCAAGGCGAATTTAGCAGAGTTACACTCCCAGTAGGCGTAGGCTTAGCGTGTGTATCTTAGCTTCTTAAAATTGCGACCGATGTAATCGCAATATTGCGATTACAAACTAATGAGCAGTTTCTGAGTAACTTCAACCTTACTCTGCCTGTGCGATCAGTTCAGTGCTTGTCGTTCCTGGTTTGACGTCACAAACACACCCAGCGTTCGCCCAGACACTCCTCCGTTTCTCCAGCCACTCCTGCGTTTTTCACGTTAACGGTAGCGTTTTCAACCACACGCCCATAAAACGCCGTGTTTCCGCCCAGTAACACCCATTTCCTGTCAATCACATTACGATCGCCGGAGCGACGAAAAAGCCGTGAGTAAAAATACTATCTTCATTGTTAAATTACTTGGCGCAGTCGCAGTGCGAATATTGCGCATGCGTACTAAGCGGATTTTCATTGCGATGCGATGAAAAATACCGAGCGAACAACTCGGAATGAGGGCCCTAGTGCGGACATTTCTGCAATACGTGTATATAGTTATTGCTTAATAATGGGTTATGTTATGTTGGCATCTATTGTTTGATGCCCTGTTGTCGTTCATACTGTTGACTGGATAAGTGTATCACAAGTTATACGGTGTGATTGGTGTGGCTGGTATGAGTCTTACGCGGGATTCCAAAATCCTTTCCTTATAATGTCTGCTCTTCCGGGCACAGTTTCCTTAACTGAGGTCTGGAGGAGGGGCATAGAGGGAGGAGCCAGTGCACACCAGAAAGTACTAAATCTTTCTTTAGAGTGCCCAGTCTCCTGCGGAGCCCGTCTATTCCCCATGGTCCTTATGGAGTCCCCAGCATCCACTACTGACTACGAGAAATAGATTTACCGGTGAGTAAAATCTTATTTTTTTTAAAGAGGCGTGGGTTAATACTGACAAGAAATTTCAAACCCCTAAGCGGTTGCTAAATTCCTTCCCTTTCATCCCTGAGGATAGGAAGGTATAGCAGAACCCTCCGATAGTGGATACCTCAGTGTCCAGGCTATCACGTAAGATTGTGCTGCCTGTACCTGGTGCTATCTCTCTAAAAGACCCTACTGACCGTAAAATTGAGACTACACTCAAATCCATTTACACCACAGTGGGAGTCGCACAGAGGCCCACAAGTGCTTATGGGTGGATCACAAGGGCCATGGTTAAGTGGTCTGGTAATATAATTGAGGGGTTTGACACTTTGCCTGAGGATGAGATCCTGACGCTACTGCAACATATCCAGGATGCTGCTAACTTCATGAGTTTGGCAGTCAAGGAGATGGGTCTCATTAATGCCCGATCCACGGCTATGGCGATCTCAGCCCGCAGGGCTCTGTGGCTGCGACAGTTGACAGCGGATTCTGATTCCAAAAAAGGTGTAGAAAATCTTCCCTTCACGGGGGATGCCCTGTTTGGGGAGGAAATAAATAAGTGGATTTCTCGAGCAACGGCCGGTAAATCCACCTATCTGCCGTTTGCTGTTCTTCCGGCTAGACATCCTTACCCCAGTACCTCTCTACAGTCCTTTCATGTGGCCAGGTTTAGAGGCAGGGCCAGCGGTGCCTCAAATGCGGCCAGAGGAAATAGAGGTAAATCTCGCAGACCAGCGGCTGCTGGATCACTGGACCAGTCCTCAGGTTCTTCCTCCACAAAGCCTTCCGCGTGACGGTTGGCCCCAGCTGCAGGGGAACTTTCAGGTGGGTGTTCGACTGCAATATTTCGCTCATGTATGGGTGGAGTCCTGCCGGGACCCTTGGGTGAGGGATCACATTTCCCAAGGGTACCGGTTGGAATTTCAAGCATTCCCTCCTCACAGATTCTTCAGGTCAGGCTTACCAGCTTCACCTGTAGCAAAAGTTACCTTGCAGGACGCAATTCAAAAACTTCTACACACACAGGTGATTGTTCTGGTCCCTCCTCTGCTCACAAGCAAGGGATTTTATTCAAGCCTATTTGTGGTACCGAAACCGGACTGTTCGGTACGGCCAATCTTGAACCTAAAATCTCTGAACCCATATCTACAGGTGTTCAAGTTCAAGATGGAATCTCTCAAAGCGGTGGTTTCTGGCCTGGAGAAAGGGCAATTCCTGATATCAAGGATGCATATCTGCACATCCCGATATGGCCCCTGCATCAGGTTTATCTCAGATTTGCAATACAGGACCGCCACTTCCAGTTCCAAGCCTTGCCCTTTGGCTTATCCACGGCACCGAGGGTGTTCACAAAAGATATGGCGGAAATGATGTCCTTCGCATGATGGGTGTGAACATAGGGGGTAATTCAGAGTTGATTGCAGCAACAAATTTGTTAGCAGTTGGGCAAAACCATGTGCACTGCAGGTGGAGCAGTTATAACATTTGTAGAGAGACTAAGATTTGGGTGGGCTATATTGTTTCTATGCAGAGTAAATACTGGTGGCTTTATTTTTACACTGCAATTTAGATTACAGATTTAACACACCCCACCCAAATCTAACTCTCTGCACATGTTATATCTGCCCCCCCCCCCTCCCTGCAGCACACATGGTTTTGCCCAACTGCTAACTAATTTGCTGCTGCAATCAACTCTGAATTACCCCCATAGTCCCTTACTTGGACGATCTCCTCATAAAGGCAGTGTCCAGAGAGCTTCTGTTACAAAGCATCAACTTAACTACACGTCTTCTTACGGACCATGGGTGGATCCTCAATTTCCAAAAATCACACCTGGAACCGTCACAGAGGCTTCAGTTCCTGGGGAAGATACTGGACACTGTGTCTCAGAAAGTTTTCCTTCCAATGGACAAAGCCTTGACAATTCAGGCTATGGTCCGCTCTGTGCTCAGACCACGCAGGATCTCGATGCACCTTTGCATCAGACTACTGGGCAAAATGGTGGCCTCCTACGAGGCAATCCAGTAGGGCAGGTTCCATGGCCGTCCGTTCCAGCTGGATCTTTCGGACAAGTGGTCGGGGTCTCGCCTGCACATGCACCAGAGGAGATCCCTATCGCTGAAAGCAAGGATCTCCTTGTTATGGTGGCTGCAAGTCTCTCACCTTGTGGAGGGTTGGAGTTTCTGAATCCAATCTTGGACTTTGCTGACGACGGATGTGAGCCTCCGTGGTTGGGGGGGATGGGGGGGGGCGCTATGGCCCAGGGGGCACAGTTTCAAGGAAGATGGTTGAGTCAGGAGTCTTCTCTGCCAATTAAATGTTCTGGAACTCGGGGCAATTTACTATGCCCTTCTACAGACGTCCTCTCTCCTCCAACATCAAGCCATACCGGTACAGTCTGACAATGCCACGGCGGTGGTGCACATAGACAGGGCGGAACAAGAAGCAGGGCCATAATGCGAGAAGTCTCAAGGATACTCCTCTGGGCAGAAACCAACGCAAGGGCCATATCGGCCATATTCATTCCAGGGGTGGACAACTGGTAAGCAGACTTCCTCAGCAGGCACAACCTTCATCCGAGGGAATGGGGCCTTCACCCTCAGGTGTTTTCAACAGCTGGTTCAACGGTGGGGCTGCCCGTTGATAGACAGGATGGCTTCTCGTCTCAACAAGAAGTTCTGTCTCTACTGTATCAGGACGAGGGATCTGCAGGCTGCAGCGGTGGACACTCTGACTGCACCGTTGGACCTACCAGTTTGTCTATCTGTTCCCTCCGATTCCTCTCATCCTCAGAGTTCTAAAAGACTCAAAAGGGAAAGAGTTCAAGCAATTCTAATTGCCCCGGATTGGCCTCGCCGGGCCTGGTATGCGGACCTCCTGACCATGTCTCTCGAGGAGCCCTGGCCTCTACCACTTCAAAAGGATCTTCAGTAAGGGCCGTTCGTCTATCCAGACTTACTGCGGCTATGTTTGATGGCTTGGAAGTTCTGAGGGAGATTCTAGCCAGAAAAGGTCTTCCTTCCAGGGTCATCTCGACTATGGTTCAAGCCCGAACGGTGGTCACGTTGAAGCATTACCACTGTATCTGGAAGAAATATGTTTCTTGGTGTGAGAGTAGAACCTATTCTACGGGGGATTTTCAACTTGCCCGTTTTCTGCACTTCCTGCAAGCAGGCGTGGATATGGGCCTAAGGTTAGGCTCCATCAAGGTTCAGATTTCGGCCCTATCTATTTTCTTCCAAAGACAGCTGGCTGTAATTCCGGAGGATCAAACGTTCCTGAAGGGTGTCCTTTGCATTCAGCCACTCTTTGTCCCTCCCACAGCTCCATGGGATCTCACTGTGGTCCTGACTTTTCTCCAATCGGACTGGTTTGAACCTTTACACAGGGTGGACTTGAAATATCTTACTTGGAAGACCGTCATGTTGCTGGCTTTGGCCTCTGCTAGGCATGTGTCGGAATTGAGGGCCTTATCCTGTAAGAGCCCTTATTTGATATTTCATGATAATGGGTCGGAGCTCAGGACTCGCCCGCAGTTTTTGCCGAAAGTGGATCGGCTTTTCACACTAATCAACCAATATTGGTTCCAGTATTGTCTGACACTTCGGTTGCCCCAAAGTCCTTGGACGTGGTTCAGGCTTTGAGGCTTTACATCAAGAGGACTGCTAGTCACAGGAAGTCTGACTCGCTTTTTGTCCTTTACGACGCTACCAAGATTGGATGTCCTGATTCTAAGCAGTCTATTGCCCGTTGGCTCAGGCTTACTATCCAACAGGCTTCTTCTTCGGCAGCATTGGTTCTGCCGAGTTCTATTCAGGCCCACTCCACTAGGTTGGTGGGTTCCTCCTGGGCAGCTCGGTCTTACAGTTGTGCCGAGCTGCTACTTGGTCAGGTTCGAACACGTTTGTTAAGTTCTATAAGTTCGATTACTTGGCCGGTGAAGACCTTCAGTTTGGTCAGGTGGTTTTGCAGGGGTCTCAGCACTCTCCCACCCGTTCTGGGAGCTTTGGGACATCCCCATGGTGCTAATATTTCCCAGTATCCCCTAGGACATTAGAGAAAATAGGATTTTATAAGAGATGCTGGGCGCCCGCCTCAGTGCATCGTTTTTCCTGCTTATTTGGTTGTAAGTTCTTAGTTGGGTCTGCCATTGCTGTCCCTGTTCCTGTTCTGGTTAGCATTGCTTTCCTTGGTTCTAGTTAGCGTTGCTATCCTTTTTGTTACTGGTATGTGTTGGTTCGTTACCTCACCGCTATTGTTGTATGTTTTCCTTCTCTCAAAGTATGTCAGTCTCCTTGGGCACAGTTTTTTTTTTTTTTTGTTTTCTTTTCCTAGACTGGGACTGCAGTAGGGGCATAGAGGGGAGGAGCCAACACACACTGAAGATTTCTTAAAGTGCCAGGCTCCAATGGACCCAATCTATACCCCATGCTACTTATACTTACCAGCAGGGCCACCATCAGGGTGTGCTGGGGGCACAGCTGTCCCGGGCCCAGACTCTTGACAGAGAGAGAAGGGCCCAGGATACTCATGCATCCACCTGCCTGCCGCCGTTCTGCGGTTGTCCTCACTGTTCTGCCGCTGTTCTCCAAACCCTCCAGCTGCTCTGTATTGAAAATTTCCCTCCCAAAATGGCCACCACCAAAGAGGAGACAGTTATTCAAGATACCAGAGGAGCCCTCTAGTATCTTTAATAACGGTCTCCTCTGCGGCGGAGGCCATTTTGTGAGGGACGTTTAAAATACAGCTGCAGGAGGACGGAGGAGAGCAGCAGAACAGCGGGGATGGAGGCGGGCAGGCATCAGCATCCCAGGCCCTTCCGACAGCGGCTGATGGCAGCCTTGTTTCCCAGTGTCCCCTACGGACTACGAGAAAAGGAAGCACCGGTAGGTATTAAATTCCTATTTTTACAGGCACCCAATTTGGATATCATGTAGAAAAAGGGGGGGGGGAATACATGTGGAAAAACTTCAGTTTTTCATGCCCGATGATTCTTCACCTGTAATTGGATACCCCCTTATGTGTGTATGTTAAATACTTTTTCATAGTGATTCCGTAGTATTGCCACTTCAGAATTCTTTTTAAATACCAGCGTTACTGACACAGTATATATTTCATGGAAATGCAGTAAGCTGCAAGTGTCTTATTTTAGAAGAAAACTATTTTTAGTGTTTAATAAGTTATCTGAACCCTGAGCCTTTCTTTCTAAAATTTACTTTATCCTTCTATGCAGATTTCAGATTGCAGCCAATCTTAGCATGGAGTGCTATGCCCTTGTATTTGGAGTTAACACTTTCATTGCCTTACTTCTACAAACTCTGATGACTGTCATAGTTGTGGATTCTAGAGGCCTTGGCTTAGACTTGTTTACACAAGTAAGTGCCTATTTGTTTTACAGTTGGTGGCCTTCACTCTAGTGTTAGAGAATGTGTAGTCTAGACTGCCTGTTACAATATTTGGCGTTTTTTTTTATTAAACAAGTGTTTTTTTTATTTAGCCAATACATAAGAGAAATTATAGAAATCAGTACAATTGTATACAGCATTGTAAATATATAAAATAAAGAGGTTAGCCTTTAGTCATTGTTGGAGATTCTGAAGGGAAAATTTGAATTTTGAATGCGTGTAGTAATAGTTACCCTGTATTGTTGCAGCAGTCCTCGGAGCACAGTGCCGTGTGAGTCATATGGTTAACACTTGTTTTAATAGCATGCAAAGCAATTAGAAGGAGCATGTCCATAGTGTTGTCTAACTTGTGATGTCAGAGGCCAACTTTTTTTTTTACAGGTTCATATAAAAGGGCTGGTAATGTACAAATATAATAAGGTGGCAACACTTAACTCAGTGTAGAGACCATCTCTGGGATTGTTGCTTGGTGACTGCCAGGGCTTGATCGCTCCAGTTTCAGTTGTATCCGAAAAGACTTAGGGCCTAATTCAGACCTGATCACTGTGCTGCAGATTTGCAGAGGGCTTCGACCAAATAGTCGCCACACTTGCCCCGTGCAAGTGTGCGAATGCATGTGTATGCCGTGCGATAACTTCGCCAGGCAACGAACCTCTGCAAATCCGTTTGCAACTCACTCACCATCTAATGATTTTTGCATACTGTGCAGTTTGTGCATAGCCCAGGACTTAATCCTAGAGTGCTGGAGCTAACGTCACACACTCTCCCAGAAAACGCTTTGGAACACCTGCGTTTTTCCTAACACCACCCCCAAACATCCGCTTCCTGTCAAATCACCTTGCGTACGCCTAGCGATCAAAATTTTCACACTATTCTGTTGCTGTTTGGCATGTGCAGTCATTTGATAATCGTCCGCTATGCAAATTTGCACAACAGTGATCAAGTCTGAATTGGACCCAAAGTCTTTTCTTCTCCTCCAGCTACTCACGTCCACCAAATAGATGACACAGAATTGTTTGTTTTCTGGAGTTATGCCTTTAAAAAAATTTCAACAAAAAAAAACATTTTTCTCCAAGTAATCCAGGTACTCTACTGTATGGGGGTAATTCAGAGTTGGTCGCAGCAGCAAATTTGTTAGCAGTTGGGCAAAACCATGTGCACTGCAGGGGGGGGGGGGGGGGGGGGCAGGTATAACGTGCAGAAAGAGTTAGATTTGGGTGGGTTATATTGTTTCTGTGCAGGGTAAATACTAGCCGCTTTATTTTTACGCTACAATTTAGATTTCAGTTTGAACACACCCCACCCAAATCTAACTCTCTCTGCACATGTTACCTGCCCCACCTGCAGTGCTCATGGTTTTGCCCAACTGCTAACAAATTTGCTGCTGCGATCAACTCTGAATCAGGCCCTATGTGATTTGATTTAAGCCTGGAAGTCTTCATTGAGTGTTTTATATTGCAGTTGCTGATATTTGTCATAATCTTAATGGGTTGTTAACAAGTGAAAAGCAGAGGTATGAAGATAAGCTTTTATTGTTTTGGATTGCTTTTTGCTAAAAGAGGTGTTTGATACTTTGGCTTATTTGTCTCTGTTAACAAAATGTTTTTAATCCGTATTTTAAGCAAAGAGTTGTTTTTAGAAGAAGCCATTCTATAACAAATTTTGTTTGCCACAAATTCCTTTTAACTAAAACCTTTTTTATTTGCAGTTTAAGATTTACTCAGGGTATTTTGCAATCATTGCACTTATATTCTTCGCGAGTGGCCTCGTCCAAGTTTTGAAAAACTGTCAAAAACCACAACAGGACAAACGGGAGTCTTCAGAGACTTGAGGAGCAGTCTGCAGATGGCTTTCTTCCAGCAGAAGCAGAGTAATGGCTGTTTGAGTCTCAAGTATACAATCATGTGTCAAGTAACCAAGCCATACTGTACTTTTTATGAATAATGTTCTGCATACAGTGACGGTTCAATGGAGACTCATGGTAATATAATATATTCATTGTCACGCATCAGATGTTCCCAAACTGTCCGCAAGGCACCCCAACAGTCCAGGTTTTAAGGCAATCCATGCTTAGCCACAGGTGACTGAATTCGTAACTCAGTACGTTTCTGTGCACAAGCTTTGATATTCATAGAACTTGGACTGTTGGGGTGCCTTCAGATCAGAGTTTGGGAAACCTTGTGCTAGCTACAATCTCCAAACAGCATTGCTAAAGAAATCTGTTTTCATTTGAAACTTCGTCCTATACTCATTGCCATCTAATAGCTTCCAATAGCTATGTATTTAAAATGAAGTGAAAACATAGCTCATTTTGCATATTTCTTCAACAATATAAATTATACTAGCCATCCATTTATCAATTTATGAAGTGACTAATTTAATTTATTGTGTATGACTACAGATTGAAATATAACTTGTTTTAATGGTAGAATGCTGAAGTCACTACTGTTTTGCTAGGCTTTTGTCCGCATTGGCCAATGCTTTCTATGGGTACATACCCACAGAGTTAAAAACTTAAGTAAAACTCTAGCAAAATGAGTATCAAACGTGAATGTTTAGTTGCCATGATTGTATATATGGCTTTACTAGCGATTTGTAGATTACAGAATGCAAGACAGACAACAATGGCAATAGGCAGTGCATTGTTGTTGTGTGTTGTTTTTTTGGGGGGGTTTTCTGATGGTGGTAAATGGTACATTTCACCATCACTCTCTCTTTTTTTTTTTTTTTTTTTTTGGTATAAATTCTAATTCTGGAAACCAGAAGAAATGGCTTGTCCGGAGTGTCCAGGCATTATAAAACTTGTGACTCTATGTCAGTGATGGGGAACCTTTGGCGCTTCAGCTGTTGTTGAATTACACATCCTAGCATGCCCTGCTACAGTTTTGCTATTTGGCCATACAAGAACTGTAGCAGAGCATGCTGGGATGTGTAGTTCCCCATCACTGTTCTAGGTAAATACTGGCACACCCAATGGTTATGGTAATATTATAGAAAATAATTGCTAGTATCAGATCAATTTTACAAATGTTAAAAATACATTTCAAAAAAACTAGCTGGTATGAGGCATATTTATTTTAAAGGCTAAAAAAATTGCTGATTTGCAGACTGCCTGTTGCATAAAGACATTTTAATTTTGTACAATATTAAAACTAGAAAAATGTATATACTTTATCAGGGCCCTTTTTATACACATAGATAATGAATCGGGCTAGACTATGGAGGGATTCCTTTAGCCGCGGTAATTTTACCATAGGCTGATTGATGCCCCGGGACAATGCAATTAGCCCTGAAGGCAGCCTGCATGCTTTGTTTACCCCGTTTTTCTCTTGCGTCCTAGAGGATACTGGGGATCCATTTAGTACCATGGGGTATAGACTGGTCCATTATGAGCCATAGGCACTTTAAGAATTTCATAGGGTGGGCTGGCTCCTCTGTCTATGCCCCTCCTACCAGACTCAGTTTAGAAAATGTGCCCGGAGGATCCGGTCACGCTAATGGAAGCTCCTGAAGAGTTTTCTGCATTTATTTTATCTGTTTGTTATTTTCAAGCAGGACTGGTTGGCACCAGCCTGCCTGCTTCGTGGGACTTAGGAGGGGGGGCCCAACCTCTTGAAGAGTTATGGTCCCGTTCCCTGCTAACAGGACACTAGCTCCTGAGGGAACTATACGTAAGCACCGCCACCGTGAGCGTACATTCCCGCAGCACGCCGCCACCCCTAACAGAGCCAGAAGAATGAAGTGGTGAGTACTAAGCCGGCGTCCCGGTTAGCGGGTCGTCGGCCATTATGGTGGCATGAGGGTACGGAGACGCATGGCTTCTAACCGGGCGGATTGTGTTTCCAGGCTCTGTACACAACTGCGTCTCAGTACACTGTACACAGTACCCACACTGGAAAACTAAGCCTTAAAACGGTTCTGTCTCCATTTAAGCACAATTTACCTCAGCCAGTATAAAAAAAAAAGAGGGAAGACCGCGCACCACTGAAGGGGCGTGAGTTCACTATGAGAGGATCCAGCAGCTCACCAGCGCCATTTTCCCTCTGCAGTGGACACAGACGCTGACTGACAAGGACGCGTAGCTCCTCCGGTGTGACTCCAGATTACCTCAGCAGTACCAGGGTGTCATTGCAGGGGGGAGCGATCATTAGTGTACTGAGTCCCCAATCTGGGTACTCGATCTGCGACCCGGCTAAGCTTGGCATTAGCGATAAGGGCGCAGTATGCTGGCTCCAAATACCTCTGTGTCTCCCTGGTAGGGCTCTTTGTCAGTCAATTGTGTTTTTGACCTTTTTCGTGTGTGTGCTGTCACATTTACAATATGTCAGGCAAAGAGTGTGTTTCATGTACTGCAGTGTGTTTCTCTTCCCCAGGGAGCTCACTACTATGTACTCAGTGTAGTGCACCGTCTCAGGCTAGCGGGGCTGAACCAGTGTGGCTGGATTCCCTCAAAGGAATGATTTCTAATATCTCTAATAAATTGTCCCGCAATGAGAAAGAGACACAATACTTAAGACAGTCTGTGGATGAGATTATGAACAGAGACTCCGTCCCCAAACAAGAGTCTCAGTCCCTTGCCATTTGTCCACAAAAACGATCTGTGGCCCATATCCTGCAGTCTGATGACTCTGAGGGACCAGACATGGGGGAGGTGGATTCAGAAGGGGGGGGGGGGGGGTGCTGCTCTGTCACAGGGAATACAGGCTCTTATTGAGGCTATCTGAGATGTGCTACAAATTCCTGATAAGGTGACAGAGGAGTGTGAGGAATCTTATTTTAATTTAAAAAAGAAGTTGCCAGTCACTTTTCCTGTGTCACTGGAATTGAATACCCTGTTTGAATAACCGTGGGTAAATCCTGATAAGAAATTTCAAATCCCTAAAAGGTTACTGTCCTCTTTTCCTTTTCCTCCTGAGGATAGGAAAAAAATGGGAAAGTCCACCGATAGTGGATGCATCTGTGTCCAGGTTGTCACAGAAGATTGTGTTACCCATCCCTGGTGCAGCCTCTCTGAAAGACTCTGCTTGAATTCCTTATCTAGGGGGGAGATTGTGTTACTCCTGCAACATATACAGGACTCTGCAAACTTTTTATGGTGGAAGCCATAAAAGAAATAGGTTTGCTTATTGCACGCGCTTGTGGTTACGCCAGTGGACTGCGGACGCGGACTCCAGAAAAGGCGTGGAAGGCCTACCCTTCACAGGAGAGGCCTTATTTGTAGATGAACTGGACAAATTGATCTCCAAAGCTACCTCGGGTAAGTCCACATATCTTCCTTCTGCAGCTCGCCCAACCAGGAAGACCTACTCAGGATCTACCCTACAGTCCTTTCGGACTGCCAAGTTTAAGGGCAAAGTCAGAGGATCTTCTACTGCCACCAGAGGCGCTAGAGGTAAACCACGCAAACCAGCAGCTGCCGGTTCTCAGGAACAGATCTCCAGTTCTGCTTCCTCAAAGCCTTTAGCATGACGGTGGACCGCGTGGCCTGAAAGACTGGCAGGTGGGAGCCCGACTGAAAAATTTCAGTCACATCTGGACAACATCATGCCAGGATCCTTGGGTCATAGATCTTATTTCCCAGGGATACAGACTGGAGTTTCAGGAGCTCTCACCTCACAGATTCTTCAAAGCAGGCTTGCCAGCTTCACAAGAGGCAAGTATAACCTTACAGGATGCCATTCAAAAACTGGTACAGACTCGAGTCATTGTTAAAGTTCCACCTCATCTGCACAACAAGGGGTACTATTCCAACTTGTTTGTGGTACTGAAACCGGACAGTTCGGTGAAACAGATTTTGAATCTAAAATAGTTGAACCCGTACTTACGAGTGTTCAAATTCAAGATGGAGTCTCTGAGAGTGGTGGTCTCAGGTCTGGAGGAGGGGGAATTCCTAGTGTCTCTGGATATCAAGGATGTGTACCGTCACATTCCGCCGCCTCACCAGGCTTATCTACGCTTTGCACTACAGGACTGTCACTACCAGTTCCAGGCCCTGCCATTTGGTCTCTCCACGGCACCAAGGGTGTTCACCAAGGTAATGGCAGAGATATTTCTTCTTCGCAAGCAGAGAGTGAACATAATTCCGTACCTGGACGATCTTCTGATAAAGGCACCGTCCAGGGAAAGGTTGTTGGGCAGCATTGGTCTCACAACCAGACTACTCCTGGATCACGGGTGGATTCTAAATCTACCGAAATCTTTATTTAGAGCCAACTCTGAGGAATGATACTGGACACAGTCGCAGAAAGTTTTTCTTCTGTTGGAAAAGGCATTGGTAATCCAGTTGATGGTACGGGATGTCCTGAAGCCAACCCGGATATCGGTGCATCTATGCATTTGCCTTCTGGGGAAAATGGTGGCCTCTTACGAGGCGCTTCAGCGCGGAAGGTTTCATGCGAGGCCCTTCCAGCTGGATCTGTTGGACAAATGGTCTGGATCGCATCTTCACATGCACCAGAGGATACATCTGTCTCCAAAGGCCAGAATCTCCCTTCTATGGTGGCTACAGACTTCTCACCTGATCGAGGACCGTCGGTTCGGGATTCAGAATTGGATTCTGCTAACCAGACGCAAGCCTCCGAGGTTGGGGAACGGTCACCCAGTGGGTGCAGTTTCAAGGAAGATGGTCAAGTTATCCTCCCAATCAACATTCTTGAACTCAGGGCTATATAAAACGCCCTTCTGCAGGCCTCATACCTTCTTCAAGATCGGGCCATTCAGGTGCAGTCGGACAATGTGACGGCCGTAACATACATAAATCGACAGGGAGGAACGGAAAACAGAGCAGCAATGTCAGAGGTATCAAGAATTCTCCTCTGGGCAGAAAAACACACTGTGGCGTTGTCGGCGGTCTTCATACCGGGAGTAGAAAACTGGGATGCAGACTTCCTCAGCAGACACGACCTTCACCCGGAGGTGTTCGGGTGCTTGGCACGTTGATGGGAATGTCCACAAATCGACATGATGGCCTCTAGTCTCAACAAGAAGCTCAAGCGGTATTGTTCCAGGTCGAGAGACCCACAGGCAGTGGCAGTGGACGCTCTGACAACTCCATGGGTCTATCAGATGGTGTATGTGTTCCCTCCACTTCCGCTGATCCCAAGGATTCTAAAAAGAATAAAAAGAGAAAAAGTGCAAGCAATTCTTATTGATCCGGATTGGCAAAGAAGGGCCTGGTACGCGTTCTTCTGGAGATGCTCCTGGAAGATCCGTGGCCTCTACCTATTCGAGGATCTCCTGCAACAGGAGCCATTCGTCTATCAAGACTTACCATGGCTACGTTTGACGGCATGGAAGTTGAATGGCTGATTTTAGCCAGGAGAGGGATTCCTGATAAGGTCATCCAGACTATAATCCAAGCCAGGAAAGGGGTAATGTCTAAACTTTACCACCGTATTTAGAAGAAATACGTCTCGTGGTGTGAGCAGAAAATATTCTGCGGTGGAATTTCATCTGGGACGTTTCCTGTTTTTTCTGCAGTCTGGTGTGGAAGTGGGCCTACATCTGCACTCCATAAAATTCCAGATTTCGGCCTTGTCCGTTTTCTTTCAGAACCAATTGGCGTCTCTTCCTGAGGTCCAGACGTTCTTGAAAGGTTTTCTGCGCATCCAGCCTCCCTTTGTGCCTCCTACGCCTCCTTGGGATCTCAATCGGACTGGTTTGAACCGTTACATGAGGTAGACGTAAAATATCTTGCGTGGAAAACCATCACAATGTTGGCCTTGGCTTCAGCAGCACCTCACACCTCACAATACTTGGTACTTCCCCATGGTACTAAATGAATGCCCAGTATCCTCTAGGACGTAAGAGAAAATAGGATTTTAATTACCTACCGGTAAATCCTTTTCTCGTAGTCTGTAGAGGATACTGGGCGCCCGCCCGGTGCTTCGTTCGTCCTGCACTGTTACTTCGTGCAGTATTGTTTGTTTCAGCCGTTGCTGTTCCTGTTCCAAGTTTGGTTAGCATGGCTTTCCTCTTGTTTGTGTGTGCTGGTTCGGAATCTCGCCACTATCCTTTTTATATCTTTCTCACAAAGTATGTCCGTCTCTTTGGGCACAGTTTCCTAGACTGAGTCTGGTAGGAGGGGCATAGAGGGAGGAGCGAGCCCACACTATCAAATTCTTAAAGTGCCCATGGCTCCTAGTGGACCGGTCTATACCCCATGGTACTAAATGGATCCACAGTATCCTCTACAGACTACGAGAAAAGGATTTACCGGTAGGTAATTAAAATCCTATTTTTTTTTCACCCCCCGTTAAATTAAGAGTTCTAATTGTATTCGGTCCTGTGTGTGGATTAAGAGGCTATACCACAATGCCTTTAATATTATAATGCTGGTTTTTGCCTTCACTCGGTGGTTCCCAAACTTTTTTGAGTCACGGCACCCAATAGTATCAGAATTGTTTTCATGGCACCTCTAAGCCAAAAGTTTCTTATTGAAAAATGTAAGAAAAATATAAAATTAAGTAAATTTTGTTTATATGTCATCCTTAGGTTCAATTGTGTGATTAGGGACAGGATTTGCATTTGTTTGTCCACATATTTTATGATTGACAGCCACTAGCGCTGGTTTTATCTATTATATTGACTGTAAATAATTTGAATTTGTCCTGGGCCACCAATCCAGGGCACTGCTGCAAGTGTCCTGAGGCACCTCAGGGTTCCACGGCACATAGTTTGAGTCATTGCCTTTTACCATTTTAAGGGTTTTTTCCCCAAAAGTTTTCTGTGTACTTTGTCTAACACACACCTAAAACACGCGAGCCAACAACATGTATAGACTTGATACAATCCCCCACCCACACTTTGCCTGCCTTGCTGTGGGGAGGAGATTATGGGACCAGTGCAAAGTTGAACGTTTTCTGAACCAAGCATATGAAAGTACGCTTTCCAACAAAGATGCTTACAACTCTGCATGCAGGCGAAGATGCACTTTAATCTCCGTGCACGCAATGTAGGATCATCTGCAACTGCATTGTATTCAGCTCTGCTTCAGCCACTATATGCAGATTGCATTTGTGCTGCTCCGGCTTTATTCCCTTTCGCACAAACAGAATTGCCTGGAGTTATCACAATTACTGAAGCTGGGGGATAGATACAACTATTGTTGGTCAATGTATTTCACGCTAAGGTTTTATATTGAATAACTAGGCTTTGCTAGATAAATATTAATGTTGGTGCTATCCTCTAGTAAGGAAACCTGTTTATGTTCCCACCCCCTCTTCATTTTGGCCTTTAATAGGATTAATTGAGCCAGGGCAGTCAGACTTAATCTCCTGCTCTACTGACTTAATCCCCTTATGTATTGTTCTCTCTGTATTGTATTGCAGCTGAGAACAATAGATGAAAGGTTTTTGCTAATAAGCCATGGTGCAACTAGGCGCAGCAGAGAAGCCAAGATGAGCGTGGCTCCATCTGTGTATGTATATATCTATATATATATATATCTATCTATCTATATATGTATATATATATATATATCTATATATCTCCTTAGTAGATGGCGGGTGTTTATTTGTTATAGTTATGGCTTTGCTCCCTTTTAAGTGAAGCTCCTACTACAGCAGTTCCAGTCACTTAAGTGTCCCTGTAGTGTAAAAAAAACACTGAATAGTGTAGATTTCCCAGCATGCACCACTAGTCCCATATCTGAGGCTTATTGGCGGGTGTAGAAGTTTTGCCTTTCTCCCAGTATGAGCAATGGGTGATTGTAGGGATATCCTGCCTTTGCCTGATTATGTGGGTTATGTTATAGGGAACCTTTTTATGTTCTTTGGCCTTATGACAACAGATAGAATGCTTTCCAGTGCACAGTCCTGAGTTTATCTACAGAACAGATCTGTTGCTGTTGAAACAGGGAGGGGAACAGAAATACATTTGCTCTGGAGATGGGGAAGGGAATATAGGGCCAGATTCAGAGATGTATACCATGCTGTCGCCGCTGTGATTCAGTACACAGCGGCTGTGCAGGAATATGCAAATGCCACAGCTGTCGGGATTTGTATTGAGACGCCCACTAGAGGCGTCTCAGATCCGATACTTGTGTACAGAGATGCAGACATCAGACGCACATTGGTTGATAATGAAGCTACTGAGTAAACCTATGGTAGCACATCGCAGCTGTCAGAAGTAAAAGGCTGAAGCTATTGTTATTGCTTACAGGATAACAGTTGTATGCTATGAGATGTCTGCGTTTGATTCACCACTCCCTCATTACCTCCCACTCACGCTCCATGCCTGTCACTCACTTTGTCAGTACAGCCTCTCTGCAGCCGCCATCACAAGATCATCGTGGCACAAGGACAATGTGACTTGTATGCAAGTGCAATGGCAAAATAAACACTCCACAACGATGTTGCATCCAGTATGGGCCCATAGCACAGTTATGCCGCTGGTCAAGATCACCATTGTGAACTACAGAGGAAGAAAGCTATGCTCTTATTGTAGGCCTAAGTAAGGCCTTTGTGACTGTTAGTCTTTGCATCTTCCTTAGCTCAAAGGGTGCAAGTGAACGCGTAGGTATGGTTTCTGGTTGCAATCTGTTGATATTTGGAAAGATGCAATGGTGTATGGTGGAGTGGAAGATACTTCCATCAATGGGCTTAATTCAGACCTGATCGCTAGCAATCGATTTTTGCACTGCTGCGATCAGATAGTCACCGCCTACAGGGGGAAGGTATTTTCCCTGTGCAAGTGTGCGAACACGTGTAGCAGAGTTGTACAAACAGATTTTGTGCAGTCTCTGCCCAGCTCAGCTGCTATCACGTCAGCCTGTCCGGGACCGGAAGTGACGTCCGGAACCCTCCCTGCAAACGCATGGACACCCGTTCATTTTTCCAGACACTCCCTGAAAACGGTCAGTTGACAACCACAAACTCCTTCTTCCTGTCAATCTCCTTGTAATCGCCCGTGTGAACGGATCCATTGCACAAACCTGATCCGCTTTGTACCCGTGCGACGCACCTGCGTATTGCGGTGCATGCGCAGTTTGGACATGATAGCCCGCTGTGCGAAAACACAGCGATCAGGTCGGAATCCAATATTTGGATGATTTTTTGCAGCACAGTATATGGAATTTAATTGACTTTGTTTATATAGAAGGTTCGATGAGTAGATTAAAGGATACGTATTGGCCACTCCAATGTAGCCAGATGGATTCCTTAAAAAAAAAAAAAAAAAAAAACGCCCTTAGAACGGCTTTCTCGGAAGATAGTCTATATAAAGTTTGTTAGTATGCAAACCTATAACAATGTTATTTACCTTGTTAGCTCTATAAAGAGTTTCATCTGCAAATTATTACTTAAATGGGAATATTCTTAAAAGGGGAAATGTGAGTGTGGTTTTGGGTGGTTCATATTTTAGACAAGATTATCCATCTACAAATGTGGTTTCAGCCTACCAGATATTGTACATGCAGATGTCTTACTGAAGCGCTATATCTAATCAGGTCTGCCAAGAGAAATCCTGGGCCCTGATACAGTAACTTCCCGGGGCCCCTCCTGCAGGGGGTGTGGCCACACTGTTAGTTGCATGGCTGCACCACTTTGGGGTTATGTCTAGCACACGAGAAGTACACTCACAGGCGCATGACATACCTCCCAGCAGCTTGGACAAAAGTGTTCACTATTAGGATGGTGGGACAGTCACATAAAAGCTGTACTGGTTGCAGAGCGCATTCCCTGGAACACCATCATTTTGTGAAAGTGGGTCCTCCTTTGTGATTTTGGGATAAAGGATGCACTATAGCGTGTAAGTGCAATCACTGTATACACACACATATATAAACACACAAACATACAGTATATGCAGGACTTACCATGATGAAAGTTGAATAAACTAAAATGTTGACTTGCACATTAGTGGTCACCACTAGAATATATTGTTATATTAGTATGTCCTGAGGGTGCCACAGTATTTCTGCTTATACTACCTGTCATCCCACTCAGGGCACCCAGGAAATTGCGCAGTATTTTGGACAGAGTGCCAGCTATGACATATATAGATAGACAGACACACACACACACACACACACACACACACAGAGCAATAGAGTCAGCTACTTTTCAGGGTCTGTGGCCTATTCACAGTAGGCGTGGTCATGCACCCTTTGAAAAAATACAGAATTTTTTTTTATTTAAAGTGCCACCATAGCCACACTCCAGCCCAGCAGTCAGCAGCGTGTGCTGAGCTTAGTAGAAGAGCTGTAGCTGCTGCTGCCAGTTAAGGGTGAGGAAGCTTGGGGCCCTCACTGGGCCCCTCCATTAGACCTGGGCCCCGGTAATTTGTACCCTCTCCGCCCCCTCTCTCTCGGCACCACTGTATCTAATAGATGTGACTGCTGTGCTGTTGAACTCAAAACCATGATATCTGGTATTTGCTATTCTTATCTACAATACAGCTACAAAGTATTTGAGTTTCTCTTAAATGTGGTTGTGTTGTCAGGGCATGGTATTTTACATCAGATAAGACATATTTGATCAGCTGCAGATCTCCCTGGACAGTTGAAAAACTGAGGCAGGACCTTAGGTAGCACAGCATTGCTCCTGTACATTATTTATAGTAAAATGCACCCAAATCGCTGCTCTAAATGAAGTATCATTTGCCTGTAATGTAATAATACCCCTTTCACATCGCACAAATAACCCGGTATCGACCTGGCATATCCCGGGTTGTCTGACCTGGTAATTCAACCCGGGAATAAACCAGTGTTATACCTGGGTTGAATACCCGGGTCGGAGAAACCCGTTTCCAATTCCCGGGTTTGATCCGGCATTGGCGGTGTGAAAGGGGTATAACTAAGTCTCTTGCATTCATTATGTTTCAGATTAAAACATTGTTCCTCCTCCTTCTTTTTTTTTTTTTTGTTTTTTTGTTATTGCTTCTCTTTTTGAGAATCTGTTATCACAACAATTTTGAGGAGACGCTGCATACAAATCGTGCTTTCACAACTACTGTGTGACTTAATATTTTAAGACCTCGATTGAGTAATATTTGCTGGCAGCAGCTATTCATTGTGTATTTGTATCTTTTTCTATATTTTTAGTTTCTTCTACTGTGTTTTTATTATTATTCAGCTGTTGAACATATGTTTAGTTTTTAGTGTATATTTTCTTGCTTGTATGTAATTTATTGCTTATATCCAAACTGCTACCACTGGCAACATGGACCTAAGCCCTTCAGTTTTGTTTAAATGCTATATTTATGGTGTTTTTTAATAGTTGCATAAATATATATATATATATATATATATATATATATATATATATATATATATATATATATATATATATATATATATATATATATATATTTTCTTATTAAAGAATGTCAAGTTTTTAATGCAAAATATTTATAAATCAATAAAAAGAATAATTTGTAAAATTTTATAATAAAAAGCTTAAATATAATTGTGGAATTATTTGCTTTTTTTAATATTATCATCGTGGCACCACCGTGTGCATCGCCTAACACAGTACATAAACAAATAAGCAAGACAAGAAAACGACATATAGTACAAGATAATGTAATCCGTAAAAGTTGCATATACTTTATCCGCATTTACTATACCCGCTGCTCAATTGTAGTGAGTGTGTTAATATTCAATTGAGGCATCATTTCTAATTCAAATATCACCAGTTCTATTACTCATATATCTAGCACCAATCGTAATTATGGGTGCACTTAATGCAGGGGCGCTTTAAGAGAGGATGAGGCCCGGGTGCAGCCTCCTCCGTTCGGGCCCCCTCCTCTCTGTCGGCAGCGCTGAGAGTCTGAGCACTAGAGCGATCAAACTCTACTGCGCATGCGCAGATCTCCGGGAAAACGACACGGCGGCCATTTTCCCTGAGATTTCTCTACTGTGCAGAACTCCATGAAAATGGCCGCTGGGCCATTTTCACAGCGTTTTAATACCGCCGTGGACGTCGCCGAGGGACTCCGGAGGGGTGAGTATTTAGAAAATGGGTGCAGCGTGTGCGGTGGGGGCCCCCTCTGGACTCAGGAGACCGTGTGCACCGCACACACTGCATCCATTATAGAAACGCCAGTGACTTAACGTTATAAAGTTGTCATTATAATCTTTCAGTTTTAACAGAATTATTGTTGAGGTAGAGCAAGTATTGCTTAAAATATGGGATAGCTGAGAGCATTCTACCATAAATCACAATTTGAAGACTATTCAACATGCTTATAGTAGTAAATCCGATATTGAGACCAGATGATGTCCTGCTTGCTGGATATGTGTAAATCTGTGGCAAGAAATGAGTATGGCCAGGGCTGGCAACAGAAATCTCGGGGCCCGGGAAACATTTTTTTGGGCCGCTATCCCTCCACAGTAAGTACTGTGGCCATTGTCTCTCCAGCCTCATCTCCAAATCCCCTGTCACACCTCATCTACGAAAGTGCCTACCCCCATCAGAGACCTGTGCTGAAGCCTAGCCAGACTGTAACCGGTAGTGTCTCTCCCCGTCCTTCCCTCAACTTTTCATCTGTCTCTCCCTGACATACTCTTGTCACTCTCCTCACTTTATCTCCTTTCGCCCCTAAGGGGCAAAGTAGTGACAGCGGTGGGTTGCAGAATCAATTTTACTAGTGTGGCCTCCCCACACATTTGTTGCCCTGGGGCCCTCACTAGCCTTGATTACGGCCTTGCCAACACAGACTGTTTATCTCAACCCCAATCCATGTGTTTCCCAGCCTCACCACCCTCTCCTCTATGTCTCATAGCATCATTACATCCACGTGTATCAGTGCTATCATCCTGTGTCTCGACAGCAAATCCCATTGTGTCTTCCAGCCCTGTGGTTTTTAGATTTATCCTGTCTGACTTCATCTTCAGCCCCAACAAACCCAGCTCGTGTCTCTTCAGCCCCCCATGACCCCCACTTGTGTCTCCAAGTCCTGCCCCCACTTACCTCCTGTTGTCTGCTAAGTCCGCTGCTCCTATTTGTACCGTGGGCATCTCGGCTCCTCTCTGATCCAGCAGCGTGATGATATGATGTTGCGCTGTGCCGCCAACAAAAAACTTTATTGTGCTAGTTACATGCTGGGATCTTGTGGCTGACTGTGTGCCATGTTGTATACAGCAGCAGAGCAGCGCCATTTTACAGGCAAGAGAGACACATGATCAACCAGACTTTCAAGATTCCTGAGAGGCCAGGGTCCCTTGGAATTCTGTGGCCCAGTTCAAGTGTCCCCTTTGTACCCCCCAACCATATACACCTTGTTACTGGCAACTGCAAATATTTATTGATTATAGCAGGGTTAGACAATGTGTGGCACTCCAGGTACAGTGGAACTGCCACAGTTTTGCTGTTAGGGCATGCTGGATTGTGTCGTTTCACAGCAGCTGGAGTGCCACGCAATGCCTACCCCTATACTATAGGTTCATGCATATCCTAAGTGGGTGTTCCATGGGCTCCAAGACTGCCATATACCAGAGGTTCTCAAATGTGGTCTTCAAGGCACCCTAATGGACCAAGTTATGGAGATATCCATGGCTCAGCAGAGAGGTACTATTTAAGTCTATGCTGGAGGAAGAGAGATGCAGATGCACACTCTTAGCACTAAACTTATAGAATGTGATAGTACAGGTCGAGTATCCCATATCCATATATTCCGAAATACGGACTTTTTTGAGTGAGAGTGAAATAGTGAAACCTTTGTTTTTTGATGTCTCA
The DNA here is from genome assembly GCF_028390025.1 of Pseudophryne corroboree. Classification (NCBI taxonomy): domain Eukaryota; kingdom Metazoa; phylum Chordata; class Amphibia; order Anura; family Myobatrachidae; genus Pseudophryne; species Pseudophryne corroboree. The sequence goes on from NC_086445.1 coordinate 808,720,086, forward strand.
ATGTACACAAACTTTGTTTAATACACAAAGTTATTAAAAATATTGTATTAAATGACCTTCAGGCTGTGTGTATATGAAACATAAATGAATTGTGTGAATGTAGACACACTTTGTTTAATGCACAAAGTTATAAAAAATATTGGCTAAAATGACCTTCAGGCTCTGTGTATAAGGTGTATATGTAACATAAATGCATTCTGTGCTTAGATTTAGGTCCCATCACCATGATATCTCATTATGGTATGCAATTATTCCAAAAAACGGAAAAATCCGATATCCAAAATACCTCTGGTCCCAAGCATTTTGGATAAGGGAGACTCAACCTGTATTAGGAATGTTAGGGGCCCATGTGATGAAGTCACCTGGCCGCGGTACATGGGTCCACATATTTGCGCAAATGTGTGCTAAGAACTTCATTTATACTCAATGTTATTTGTGAGGGTTTATTTCAATTTATTTTTACTATCCGTGTTCTTAGTCCAACATAGTATTAGAAGCCTCAGCATGATAGCACCTCTTGATTTCTTTAGTAATAGGATGTGCAATCCAGGTTCCCCCCTTTTCTGCTGCGGGGTACACTGGGCTCCACAAGGAATGGACAATGGGGTGTAGAGTAGGATCTTGATCCGAGGCACCAACAGGCTCAAAGCTTTGACTGTTCCCAGAATGCGTAGCGCCCCCTCCTATATCACCCTGCCTCCCTGCACAGGATCTCAGTTTTGTAGTTGGTGCTGCAGTAGCAGGCACTTAACAGAGGGGCTGCTCCAGGCAGCAGGCAGCCCTAAGAAGAGCTTTTTTTCTGAGGAAAAAAGTGAAGACTTCAAGGGCAGCAGCAGCAGTGTTACATGTCAGTGGACATTCACGGCTGCAGCTCCGGCTATCCCCAGCGGCGCTGTACACTCCCGAGCCCTAGTTTCCGGGTAACTACAGCAGGAGGCTCCGGTTTTCTTCTTGTCAGGCACACACGACGGGGGCTTTCCGGGATCGCATGGCCGCGCTTCGGGAGGTGGTAAGTGGGTCCCGCTTGCAAGACACGGTCTTTATCGCGATCCGGCGCGGGCAGTGGGAGGCGGGCAGCGCGTGCTGGCGGTGGACACTGTGGCAGTACAGGCGATCCCACTAGATCACCAGGGCATGGGACAGGTCAGGTTTTCTCTAAACCGTTTTATTAGAGCCCGCAGTACCCGGTGGTTTTGCCAGCAGGGGGATAGAGCTTGGACCTGAAGCCCCTCCCCCAGTGCGCCATTTTATGCAAATGTTCCCGCCCTGGAGCTGCATATCTGTCCCTCACTCCCTGGCAGTGTCTGCGGTGCCATTATCCCTCAGCTCACTGTTCCTGGGAATGCTTGGGCAAATCCTCCTGTGTAAAGCCGCCTGGTTGTCAGTGCTGTGACTTTACAAGACACTTAAGTATTCTACCTGCCTTTTTTAGTCAGTGTTAGTTAAGAAAGAGTGCACTTGGGGGTAATTCCAAGTTGATCGCAGCAGGACATTTTTTAGCAGTTGGGCAAAACCATGTGCACTGCAGGGGGGCAGATATAACATGTGCAGAACGAGTTAGATTCGGGTGTGGTGAGATCAATCTGCAATCTAAATTGCAGTGTAAAAATAAAGCAGCCAGTATTTACCCTGCACAGAAACAAAATAACCCACCCAAATCTAACGCTCTCTGCAAATGTTATATCTGCCCCCCCCCCCCTGCAATGCACATGGTTTTGCCCAACTGCTAAAAAATTTCCTGCTGCGATCAACTTGGAATTACACCCTTAGTCAGGATTTCCTAGTACAATTACCCTGTGATATACATCCAGTTCTTACTGTGTACTGTTATATCTATTGTTATATAGCTGTGTAAGCTAGTCCAGTGCAGTATTATTGTTAGTAATAACCTTTGCATTGTACAGACTGACTATTTGTGTGTGCATTTGATAGCTTAGTGGTGTCCATTTCGTGTCTTTCACTCAACCTGCTATCCCTATATTCTATTACCTGAGGGGAATAAAAAGCAAAATCCTCTCGTGGTGCTGCACAATGGAGCAGCAATGGGCGGTACAAAAATAGGTCACCAACCTATAGAACGATATGTATTGGAAAAAGTACAACCTCACTTTCTGCGCTCCAAATGTCCCCTTGATTGTATAGTTCTCACCAAGATAATGGTATCACATGAAACAGAAAAACATAAATCACAACATAGTGTAATAATGTCTATGTAAAATGGTTCTTCCTGCTGTGTGGGGTGGAAGAATAAGTGATGAAAAATAATCCCAGAAAGAATTCCAACGTCCACCTTCTTATAGGATCACCCAAAGTGATGTCATGCCAACGGAACAGGGAATTCGTACATGTATGCTTACTTGTATAAGCAGAGTAGAAAACACATAAAGGTTTCTTTGTTAGAGGTGTTAACTTCTTTATTTAACCAATGTGCTGAGGATGAGTATCACTCGTGCAAATGGATGAAAAATTAGAAAGGGAGCCAATTAGGGCAAAGCTTAACCCCTTTATTAAAAATAAAATACAAATACACGACCAGCCATACCATGGAAGAAAACTTGAGATGGAAACCAGCTGACACAATATGACCCGGGTATCACTATGTCATAAACTTTCCTCCATGTATATGCCAGGTTAAAACATGAGTAAGCACTGTATCAACGCGTTTCGACGCTCACCGGCGTCTTTATCAAGATTTGACAGTGTATATAACTATAAAAATATGAATATACAGATATACAATGATATCAATCCATTTGCAATTAACACAATTTTAAATTAAATTCTCAACAAAAATAAACAATCCTAACATGAGTATAACAGTTTGTGACATACCACTGATGTGCAGCCTCTCCTGTATTGTCAGCTGAATGAGAGGTTCAATATCTAACACTCCTTAAATAGCGTGTGCATAACTAGGTTGGAAATCATGTCAGCCAATCCATTCCAATCCCTATGATGGACACTTAAACTGACCAATTATAGCAGCTCTCTCTATTCAAACATTAGCATATTTAGCGCCAAAGTTATCATGCTCCGTCCTGTTCCCATGGTTACGCATCAAACTTCCGGTTACAGGGTCGTCTGATGATGCGCACCAATACTCAGCATATCAACGCTTCCTGCGTCTCATCTCCATGGTTACGAGCCGGGCTCGTAACATGGCGCGCGTCACCCGACAACCGCGTCACGTGATGGCGCTCCCTGCGTCTCATCTCCATAGTTACGAGCCGGGCTCGTAACATGGCGCGCGTCACCCGACAATCGCGTCACGTGATGGCGCTCAGTGAAACACCATAACACAGACCTAACACATGGATACAATATACTGTAACCAATGTTTACCTTTAGTTTTTGTCTACAAACAGATGGTTGAAAAGTGTACATGTTGTAGATGAATAGACTGGCTAATCTAAAACTATGACCATATAATAATCCAATGCCCACTACAAAAATGGCGGCCGCTGATAGAAAACAATTGCAATGGTCTACTATTTCCCTTTTGTATTGTGCAAAGATACCCAAATATCGCAATAATATGGGTAGATTAGGTAAATATGCACTAATGTCCCTATACACAGATGCCCATATAGTAAATGGGAAGATATATATATCCTAAAATAAATAAATAACACGCATTTATATGACTAATTTTATAAGGATACCTAAATACCCCAATGATAACATTTTTACACTATGTTGTGATTTATGTTTTTCTGTTTCATGTGATACCATTATCTTGGTGAGAACTATACAATCAAGGGGACATTTGGAGCGCAGAAAGTGAGGTTGTACTTTTTCCAATATATAACCTGAGGGGGCTTGGTGCGTCGGGTTTTATCTAATATAGGATTTTCACAAAGATATACTGTATTACGTATTTTTCTCTGTGATTTAGTCACCATATCTCTCCTTTATCTCTGCTGCTGTGCTGACTACACTGCGCAGGGTTTTGGGCTAGAGGTATTGTGCTGATGACAAATTGTACTGTGTTACCTGATACTGCAAGTTATATCATGTCTGCTTCTGAGGGTAACGGTTCTGGGGCTGAACACACTGCCGGTGTTGCTGAAGCCGCAGATACCTATGAGGAGAATATATCAGCTCTGGTTCTGGGGGCTCCTTGCCCACCAGTGGGACGGTGGCAACGGGGGAAAATAAAGACCCGCCGTGGGCTGCTTTTTCCACGCTTCTGCATACGCTAGTTCATAAACTAACACCCCCTATGGGACCCCCAATGCCGGTGCAACCATTTGTGGTCCCTGCAGCTAACCCGCCGTGGGCGGACGATTTATCTGCTCAAATAAATAAAGAATTTGAACCAGTCCCTGACTACTAAAAAGTCTGACCGTCGCTCGCCTACGTCCAAGGGGTCCTCTAAGCGAGCGCTTGTCTCCTCACAATCCACTGCTGTCACTGACACCTCGTCGGATGAAGACGGCACTTACACTGACCCCACAGGTTCTGACTCAGATATGGCTGATGAGGAGGGTGGTTCACATGTGGATGTTCCTGATCTTTTGGAGGCTATTAAGTTAATTTTACAGATTACGGATGATCCCGAGCCATCTGTTCCTCCTAAGAAACCAGATAGGTTCAAGCGTCAGAAGGTGATTAAACAAGTTTTACCTCACTCTGACCACCTAATTGATATACGTCAGGAACCCTGGGAAAACACAGGTATGAAGTTTGTGCCTCAAAAGAAGATGCTGGCTCGCTATCCCCTCGCGCCGGAGCTGTCTAAGAATTTTGAAACGCCTCCTCCAGTGTACTCGCATGTGGCTAGGATGGTGGTTTCCTCAGCTCTATCGGTCACCACTGTCACATCTCTAAAAGAGCCTACGGATAAATGTGTGGAGGGTTGTCTGAAAGCGATTTAAACCCTCACGGGTGCTGCACAAAGGCCCACTATTGCAGCTACTTGGGCTGCAGAGGCCATTGAAGCATGGGCCTTGGAGTTAGATGCTGAAATCTCCTCTGACCATGCTAGACAATGCTTGTCTTATATTGTCACAGCTTCTCGTTATATTAAAGAGGCGGCTTCTGATGCCGGTATCCTGGCAGCCAAGGCCTCTACTACGTCAGTCCTGGCTCGCCGGATATTGTGGCTGAGATCCTGGTCTGTGGATCTGGACTCTAGAAAGGAGGATTTAAATAAGATTGTGGCTGACTTGGCTACTGCCAAAACTGCCTGTCTGCCAAGTACTGCTCCTTTTGTGTCGAAGGCTAAAAGTTCTTCCTTTCGCCCCTTTCATCCTTCAGGTAAAGCAAAAGGTCAGGCGTACAACAAGCAGGCCCGCACTTCCAAACCTGGTAAGCCTAAGCCCAAAAGAGCCTGGGCGGCCCGTCAGCCAGCTTCCAAGACAGATAAGCCTGCTGCATGACGGGGCGGGCCTCCCTCTGGGGGATCCCAGGGTGGGGGGCCGGCTTCTAGGGTATACCCAGGAATGGTTGAAGACCACTTCAGATGCCTGGGTACGGGAAGTCGTCACTCGAGGTTACGCCATAGCCTTCAAAAACCGACCCCCTCATCGATTTTGCCAGACAGATGTCCCGTTGGACAAGACAAAGGCAAACACTCTACATTCGGTGGTACAGACCCTCCTGGATACAGGAGTCGTAGTACAGGTGCCTCTTGCGCAGAGGGACCAGGGGTACTATTCTCCGCTGTTTCTAGTCCCGAAACCGAATGGGTCCTCCTGGCCCATTCTCAACCTCAAGGCATTGAACAGGTTTGTGAAGGTTTCCAAGTTCCGGATGGAAACCCTTCGCTCTATAGTTCTGGCCTTGGAACCTGGGGACTTCATGTTCTCCCTGGATATACAGGATGCTTACCTGCATATTCCTATAGCAGTGTCTCATCAGCAATACCTGAGATTTGCGATTGGCAACTGCCATTACCAGTTTCGGGCGTTACCTTTTGGTTTAACAACGGCTCCGCAAGTCTTTACAAAAGTCATAGCGGTGATGACGGTGGTACTCCGCCGTCAAGGGGTCAGGATACTGCCGTATTTGGATGACTTGTTAATCCTGGCAAATTCCCCAGAACTTCTCCTGCATCATCTAGATGTGACGGTCCGGTTTCGGCAAGCCCACGGGTGGCTCATCAACTGGAAGAAGTCATCCCTGATCCCTGCTCAGAGCATGGTGCATCTGGGAGCACTATTGGACACTCACAACCAGCGGTTGTTCCTGTCTCAGGAGAAAGTCCTGAAACTTCAGGACAGGATTCGTTGCTTCCTATCTCGTCCGCAAGTGACAATACATTCGGCGATGCAGGTGCTGGGCCTCATGGTGTCAGCATTCGACATGGTGGAGTACGCTCAATTTCAGTCTCGCCCTCTCCAGAGGGTGATTCTAGCCAAATGGGACGGCCTGCCTCACCGGATCAGGTCTCAAATGATCTCATTGACTCCGGAGGTCCGTCTATCGCTGCTCTGGTGGCTCCGGGACCAACAACTGTGCAGGGGCCGTCCGTTATGGATATCCGACTGGGTCCTGTTGACGACAGATGCCAGTCTAAGAGGTTGGGGCGCGGTGCTGGAGCAACACTCCCTTCAGGGGCGGTGGACCAAGGAGGAGTCCCTCCTCTCGATCAATATTCTGGAGTTGCGGGCGGTCTTCAATGCCTTGAACCTAGCCCAGCATTTAATTCAGAACCGTTCTGTTCAAGTACAGTCGGACAACGCCACCACAGTGGCTTACATAAATCATCAAGGCGGCACTCGAAGTCGCCTAGCAATGAAGGAAGTCTCACGGATTCTACAGTGGGCAGAACGCCATCTACTGGCCATATCGGCAATATTCATTCCGGGAGTCCTGAATTGGGAAGCGGACTTTCTCAGTCGTCAAGACGTGCATGCCGGCGAGTGGGGCCTCCATCCAGAAGTGTTTCAACTCCTAGTGGAAAGGTGGGGCCTTCCAGACGTAGATCTGATGGCGTCTCGACACAATCACAAGGTTCCGGTCTTCGGAGCAAGGACAAGGGATCCTCAAGCAGCATTCGTGGATGCGCTGGCGGTACCGTGGAGGTTTCGGCTGCCGTACGTGTTCCCTCCGGTGTCACTCCTGCCCAGGGTAATTCGGAAGTTCAAGCAAGAAAAAGGAATTTCTTTACAATGTCAGTGTTCTTGGGTTCCTTGTTTTTGTCCATCAATAAGACTCCTCTATCAAGCACCTCCATTTCTTATTGATAGAGGAGTCTTATTGATGGACAAAAACAAGGAACCCAAGAACACTGACATTAATAAGAAAGAATTTGGGTGGGCTTTTGTAACCACCTACAATGATCAGTATAAATCAATTGAAAAAAATATGACTCGACATTGGGGAGTTTTAAAAAAGGACCCAATTTTGGGATCAGCCTTGCCCTCCAAACCGGTGTGTATATACCGTAAGGCACCAAATATAGGGAATAATCTCGTAAGGAGTGCGTGTCCACCAGTAAGAGACTCCTCGAGAATTAAATCAAAGGGCTTTTATAGGTGTATGTCCTGTATGGCCTGTAAAGAAATTAAAATGCCAAACCAAAGTAAAACAAGCCAAATGATTATCAACAAAAAAACCTTTGAAATAAAAGAATTTATGACGTGCGCCACAAAGAATGTAATCTATGCTGTGGAATGTGAATGTAACCTAGTCTACATAGGGCGGACCTCTAGACCGCTAAAAGTTAGACTAGGAGAGCACATCAGGAATATTAAAAGGGGATTGGAAACCCATGCACTCTCTAATCATTTTAAAAAGGTGCATGGATGTTCAGTATCAGCGATTACTCGATTTGTAGGCTTACAGTGGGTGCAGGGGCACTGGAGAAGGCGCGATATCTCTACCCAATTAGCTAAGGCTGAGATGCGTCTAATATATGATATGGGTACCCTCCAACGGGGAGGGTTAAACCTAGATTTTGAAGTAAAGTGGTTTCTGTAGCATTTAGTTCCCGCAGGACGGATGTATTTTTCTTTTAAAGAAACTGATGTTGTGTTTTAAATATAGAATCTGTTATTTATCATAATTTATACTTTTGTGTCCATATAGAAATCGATCCCCTACTACACATTGTATACTATCAGCCTCTGAAGTTTGGGAAACGATCTAAACAGTCCGATATTTGTTCTGAGATCCGGTCTCCGTGATAACCATTGAAGCCATAGTGACTACGGGAGTGAATGGTTGCCGTGACAACGGGAAACAATAAGACGCGATGACGTAATGACGTACGTATCTTCACGTGACCAGAGGAGGAGATTACCAACGCTTCCGTACACGGAACCCGGGGACAAAATCACGATAAGTCACTGTGAAATCACGTGACCGGACTGAAAGAACATTGCGATATCCCGATTGGAAACAGTCAGGGGGAGTGTCATAGGGAGGAGGTACCCGGCACACGAGTGTCAGAGACAATTAGGTAATCTATGTATAGGGACCAGCTGTGCCGGGACCAATCATAGAAGAAGGGGGGATTTTTAAACCGGACCAGGATGTAGATGAGGCATTCACAGAGGGAGCTGACCTTGAGAAAGACCCAGGCAGGGTCGGAACGCGTGGGTGCCCCAGTGGACTTTACCGACTAGAGGAGGACGTGGTACCATCAATGCCAGACCAAGAGGGCTGAACTGACATCAGATAGACTCTCCTGCTGCAGCTGGAAAGGCCTGACGTCGGCACGCCTGTGGAACTGTACTTTGCCAGTTTCTACCTTATTCTGGTAATTACCCACTACCTGTATCTATGTCGGATTGAGTCCACCAATGAATGCCCAACAGCATAGGCTGTAATTTTAATGATAACTAAGCAGTGTTATCCAGGATATTTTATGTTAATGTGTGGTGTAAATTGTGTGAATTAAAACCTTTTAACGTAAGGTACTGCACTATGTTCCATATTTCTCTTTCCTTTTCCGGTCTACTGGTCTAAAGAGTAAGAGATTATAAGAATACGATCGATCTTGACCTCCATACAGCGGTATCCTATATGTTTGGGAATGTCTGTGTGATTTGAGGGTGGAGGAACCTCGTTAGTGATACCCGAATAGCAGCTGTAGACAGCGCACTGATATCCAACCAATTCTTGTTACTCTCTACCAGGACCTAGCCCGGCTGTCTTTGACGGCGTGGCTCTTGAAGCTTCCGTCTTAAGGGCTAAAGGGTTTTCTGAGGCAGTCATTCAAACTATGTTGCGGGCCCGGAAACCGGCTTCGGCTCGGATTTACTATAGGGTCTGGCATTCTTACTTTGTTTGGTGCGCATCTAACGATTATGATGCTTCCAAGTTTAGTATAGCCAAGTTGTTGGCTTTTCTTCAGCAGGGCCTGGACTTATGCCTGCGTCTGGCCTCCCTCAAGGTTCAAATATCTGCCTTGTCGGTGTGGTTTCAGAGAAAAATTGCGACCTTACCTGATGTGCATATCTTTACTCAAGGCGTGTTGCGTATCCAACCTCCCTATGTCCCGCCTGTGGCTCCTTGGGACTTGTCGGTGATTTTGGAGGCGTTACAAGAGTCTCCGTTTGAACCACATGGTTCAGCTGACCTTAAGTGGCTTTCCCTTAAGGTGGTGTTTCTGCTGGCTATTGCTTCAGCTAGAAGAGTGTCGGATTTGGGTGCCTTGTCATGTAGTTCCCCATATCTGATATTTCACCGTGACCGGGCGGTTCTTAGGACTCGTCCTGGCTATCTACCTAAGGTGGTTTCTTCGTTCCACCTTAATCAGGAGATTGTAGTTCCGGCACTTGTTTCTCCTGATCTGTTTCCCAAAGAGCGGTCTTTGGATGTGGTACGGGCTCTCCGTATCTATGTGAAGAGAACTGCTCCTATTAGGAAATCTGATTCTTTTTTTGTTGTGTTTGGGTTTCACAAACGTGGCTGGCCTGCTCACAAGCAAACTCTGGCCAGATGGATTAGAATGGTGATTGCACATGCTTATGTGAAGGCTGGTCTCTCTGCTCCTGATCACATTAAGGCCCATTCTACTTGGTCTGTTGGACCTTCTTGGGCGGCCCAACGTGGTGCGACCCTTGAACAATTGTGCAAGGCGGCTATGTGGTCCTCTGTGAACACGTTCATAAGGTTCTATGCCTTCGATACTGCCACTTCCCAGGATGCTTCCTTTGGACGCTGGGTTCTTGTGCCCGCTACAGTGCGTCCCCTCCCATAAGGAACTGCTGTAGGACATCCCCATTGTCCAGTCCTTGTGGAGCCCAGTGTACCCCGCAGCAGAAAACGAGTTTTATGAACTTACCTTTGTTAAAACTCTTTCTGCGAGGTACACTGGGCTCCACAAGACGCCCACCCTGACGCACTTATCTTCTTTGTGCTGGTGTGGCATTAGCCGCTGACACGTCTCCTGTCGTGAGAATGCGGTGTTGTGGCTACTAACCGTTGTCGTCTCTTTTGCTGTTACTGCATTGGACTGGTTAACTAAAAACTGAGATCCTGTGCAGGGAGGCGGGGTGATATAGGAGGCGGCACTATGCATTCTGGGAACAGTCAAAGCTTTGAGCCTGTTGGTGCCTCGGATCAAGATCCTACTCTACACCCCATTGTCCATTCCTTGTGGAGCCCAGTGTACCACGCAGAAAGAGTTTTAACAAAGGTAAGTTCTTACCATAAAACTCGTTATTTCCACTATTTTTGTGTATATATTGTACACTGGAAGGCAAGGCTTCCTTCCTCTGGATTGGCACTCCTCCCATTCACCCTCAGGTGTTTTAATTAGCTGGGTTCCTGCATTTCAGATCACACATTGATAAGGCCCTATTTAGAGGTAAAGGTGCATACAGACGGAGAGATTTTAACTATGAGAGATTTTGACTGAGCATTTTCCCTTGAACTGGCAGTAGGAGATTTTGACTAACTTTACCAGCGATTTTGGCATAACATTTAAGCAAGGGGATGCTTTTTCTTTTCCTAGCCAAAATTGACTTGCCTGCACAGTCTATTTTTAGCAGCGATAGCGACCTGGCGGGGACGCGCATCGTTATCGTTGGCTGTGTACACACAGAGCGATATGCACTAACTTTCTGAGCGATTTTGACTTAAGCCGTCCATTGGTTTTATTAATACACTTGCCCCTCACCACCTACCACCTTTTCCCCCAATAATCACTCGGACAACTGAATTGCGATTTAAAAGGTCACAGCCAAATTTATTGATCGAATTAGAATTGGTACTCTATAAGTGGGTGGTGAGAAAGCAGTGCGTGCCCCCGGCTACAGTCTCAATATTAAGTTTCTCCTCAATTAAACAATGGGGCGGAACCGAAGTCCCGCCCTTGCGCATATTAGCTGAGCGGTACCACTTCCCACCATTGGCATAGCACCGGTCCACCCTTAAGATGACGACCGTGTCGGCCCTTGAGGCCACGACATACTCGCTGAGTATCTGGGGGAAGTGCCGGCCAACCGATGTTGCGCTATTACAGACCGCAGAGGAGCACTGCTTGCCGCCAAAGCCTGGTTCCTAGAACCAAGGCCCGCCACCCGCTGCGACCATCTATGAACACTGCTGTCTGTCTCCATCAGACTAAGACAAATAGAGCCTTTTGCCCACTAAGTTTCTCCAAAAATAAAACAATTCCTATTGCACTGAGGAGCACTGCTTGATAAACTGAGGGCCCCTAGGGGCCACTGCTTCTGTCTCCCATGCCTGCCCAGACGTTTACCAGCTGCCCTATGCCTGCTGCCCGCTAGCTATCGGAGTGACCTGCCAACCGCACCCGCATGGCCTAGCATGAACAGTGCTTTTGGGTGACCCATATGAAGGTGAAAACCACAAAACTTCTTTGAGGGCAAAATTGGAAAGCCCTTCATTCCCCCAAAGCGGCGGGCAGCATAATGCCTTGGGTTTCCCAAAAGACACTCAGGGAGCTTACTTCACCAGTAAAGGTGTCGCAATCAGACTCGGGTGAATGTAGTCTCCCTGCACATAATCTCTCTTGTAATTCCGCCCCAGTGGGACTGTTTAAATGACTTTTATCCCTGGGACTTAAAAACTCCCAGCCTGTTGCCGAAAGGCTTCCCTGGCTCCTCCTTGGGCAATCCTGACAAACTCTTTAGCTCTATGAGGATCTTGTGGCTGTCTAGTGGAAATCTGCTGATAGAGATTACCCTGTGAAGTAGAAAATCAATGTTAGTTTGCACTGTGTAGGTGCTTATACGAACGCTTCTTAAGTATCCTCGGGATCATTGCCTGGCCGCAGCTACCTACGATGCCCTGTGGCCATGCACATACCCTTACTGCGAGCCCTCTCTGCAGCCTTACCCTCTCATCCTGGGACTGGGCTGCTGTCTGACTGGTTTTCATTCGTGAAGATTAATTTACTTGCACTTGCCCATATATATATATATTGCTCAGCGCCTACCAGAACATGCTTGGGCTTTTTTCCAAACTCATAACATTGTTAATTCCCGGGCGCCTGTCGATTGCCTGGACAACCGCGGGCATTCCTGGCATATTTCTGGCCTGCTGTCGCCCACTGCAACTTTGAGTTACCTGCGACCTTGCGAACCAGAGAAGTTATCTTCATTTACAACTCGTGTTAAATGTATATAAGGTTGGCTTGCTAATACCATGTTGAGTCTCCAACTGAAGAATCCTTCCCTATTCCCCAATGGGTTGATCCCCCCTTATCCGAAATCGGTACTCACGGCATATCGGTAAAGAGATGTTACACTATGTATTTATGGTATGGTTCAATCCGGTTAGGTATACTCATCATATAGCGCACTATGATCTATACCTAGCAACTATCATATGAATTAAAACACCCGAGAGAGCATACAAACTCCACAAAGAATGCTCTTAACTGGAATTGAACCCATGACCTCAGTGCTGTGAGGCCGTGATGCTAACCATTGCCCCATAACTGGTGCGTTTACGCTGAATTGTTGTTCACGCCTTGCGCCAGACTATAGTTGTCCTACGTGGTTATCCCGTATACCGCTAAGGCACATGCAGCCTTGACCCCTACTTTATGCAGAGACAAGGTACTATTCAGCCCTTAAATACCTCGCTTTGCGCCTGGACCTTTGGCTTTCCTTCTCCTTCTGTCCTGTCTACCTTATTATGATACCATAAGTGACCATCATATTGCACATTCCCTAAAGCAGCTTTGATGGTTTTTTACTGTGATCGCTACCGCTACTTGCTTTGCCTTGCATTTTGTATGACAGTCTGGTTATAGAACGAACTTATTCAGTGCTTGAAGACATAGCTAGTAACTGTAATATGATCTAAGAACTGGGATTGAACCCATGACCTCAGTGCTGTGAGGAAGTAATGCTAACCATTGCACCATAAATGGTGCGTTTATGCTGTTATGCTACCTAAGTGAACATAATACTGCACTTTCCCTAAAGCAGCTTTGATGGTTTTTATACTGTGAGCACTATCGCTACTTGCTTTGCCTCCCAGGCCTGCATTTTGTATGACACTCAGGTTATAGAACAAGCTAATTTGTACTAAGCGGTTATCAGTATAACTATATACCGCATAATGCAATGCCAGGGGATTAAACCATGCGTTTAGCACAGTGGAAGTTGTACTGTGTAGTGCTGGGCTGTACCGTGCTATGCGAATCATGGTGCTTATTGTTACCTGTATTCTTTTTTTTTGGCTTTTGTTACTGCATCGTTATGCTCTGTGTACCCAGCATTTTTCTAATGTATGCACTGTGCAAGGCATTGCAAATCGCTTGTGACGCCTTCCCACTAAATGCAATACAATAATAATCATGCTAAGGCAACGGGTAATACAGAAAAATTGGCTAATATGAAAGTTATGGTGCGTCACTGTCACCATGCTCCTTTATTAATACATATTGCTAACATACCTCCTAGACTGCAGCCTATTTTCGGCCAGCACTGAAAACACTGATCTGTATTTTTATACTGTTCGTTATATACCTACTACCAATGCAATAATACATGGTCACGGCAATGTGATGACTGTTCTGCCTTATATTGTATAATTTATCGCTATTCCCCTCTATAATCTGCGATATACCCCCGGCCATTCGATCTGGTATTATACTTTATATTAGCCCGCTAGTATACCTATAATGCTGAAATATGCTCCTGCAGCAATGCCCCCAATAATAATTACGCTGTATACCTAGTACGACCCATACACTGTAATGTACCCATGCGGCAATGACATCACTGATTTGTATTATATTGTATATTTCTCTTGTCAAAGTCAGAAAAATATCTCTATGCACACTACCATATTTGCACCTCACACAGGTCCGTGCTGCGCATGCGTACGCTCTCCCGTACGTGCGCATACTCACAGTCGCGGGCACCCGCAGGCGCATGGTATGCGTATTTACGGTAGAGTTTATGCGATCGTAGCGTGCGACTCAATCATTACATATTTTCACTAATAATGTATTTTGTAGATCATGGTCCCTTTGATAGATTCTGAAAGTTTGGTTAATATAGAATGTTTATGAACAGAGGAATCCCTCTTTGTTTGATACGAAGGGTCAGACAGGAGTAATACAGTGGTGTTTAGTATCCATCGGAAGAATATTTAATTAGAAATATTCCGGTGTTGGTTTGAAACAGATCAATCGCTCGCGCGAATAGTTATGGACATAAGAAGTTTATGAACATTTACTTTATTTGCACTTTATTACCCATGCGGCGGGAAACCCAGTTTCCCTCCCACCTGAGCAGTTGGAAATAGTCACAGCCCACCTGTATGAATCAACCTATGACCTTTTGTTATAATACGAAGCCGAATTCCTATGTCCAATGAACAATGAGATTGTAGGGACCATTGAATTGTATTGTGTGTGGGGCATAAATAGGCAGGCCGACCGTATCCAGTTCTCTCTCTTCAACGGTTCTCATTGCTGATAATCGGGAGCTGGATATCGAGGCGCATGCGATCGTTCCCCTTGTGCGTAAGTTTTCTCCGTAATCATATCGTCTTACTGTGAGCCATCTCTCTCTCTCTCTGTCTCTCTCTCTCTCTCTCTCTATCTCTCTCGTATTTTCCTTTAATTGTATTGTATTATATTTCCTGTGTAGTTATCTGGTTAGTTGGTTTATGTTATATTGTAGTGTATCATTTGTACTGTGATTCCTTTTGCAAGTATAATAGTTATAATACATATAATAGGTTTTGGACCCTAAAGCCCAGGTATCTGTGCATTCTTTATAGGGTTAAGTATTCTCTGAGCGTCGGTGACGCTCAAGCAGCTTTGTAGTTAATCAGGTTACACCAGGTTGCACTTACACTCTGTCTCTACACTAAGGTATACTGTGTATCTCATTGTTAAAGGTATAGATATAAAGGTTTTAACGTTGTAAGCGTCTGCACCGCTGGTGATCTCCTCGTGGTCCCGAGCGTACGCTACGCTATAGCGAATCATTACGTTAGTCGGCAGCCAATAGCGTGCCTGCCTGTGATCACTGGGCCGTAAGCGAACGTGACGCTTGAGCGTCTCGACTACGGTTGAGCGATCGCTACACAACTTGCGTACCCTTACGGTACTTCTTACGTAGATAGCGTACAGTGTTCTTAGACCTCTTAAGGTGTTTTATATACGATAAATATTTAGCTTTATCAATTGGCGGCTCGCCCGTCCTTCACATATCTGCACTAGGTAGATCAGCAGACATTATCCCTCAGCAAAGGGCGGGAGGTTGTATCCCTCGTAGTGCTGACAGGATAAGCGTCTGCTTCGCTTAGGTAAAGAGTGCTGAAGGAATCCGGGAACCGGAGGTAAGAACAAAACGCTAGTGTCTTTTAAAACTGTTTATTTTTCTGTCTTGCGTACACACGCACGCACACATATATATCTGCATTTCCTTTTCTTTTTAATTTTCGTATATCACTCTCCTGTCTGCCAGTTTTATAGTTGATAGAAGTGCTAAAAAAAAAAGATTTGCCGTTATTTCATAGTTTAAGAGTAAAGGTAATATAGTTAAAAGATAGACAAAACACACAGTTTTGCCTGGGAGATAAGGCGAAGTCAGTGTGTTGTGTGGTAGATGATCAAGGATCATCTACATTGATAAAAGTATAAATTGTGTTACGGTGGATCTTTGCTTTGCGTATACGTGTCTCTAACAAAGACTTGCGTACGCAATCCAAAGGCCGACGCACGCAGTGTACGTTACGCAACGGAGCGTCCGGTTACGCCCACGTAGCTCAAGTCACGATAAGTTGATTTTTAACGCAAAGCGATAAATAACGCGAGGCGAGAAATAACGCAAGTCTATTTTTGGGTGTCCGAAATTTAATTAACAGATCCTGCTCCTAATTGGTAACACACCTGATCTGAAGAAAAATTTCTGCGCAGAAATAGAAATAGAAACAAAAGTGTACATGTGATGAGTGAGTGTTTTTACAATTTTTAAAGGTTGAACCACAAGAAAAGTCGAGTACTCGTGAGATACATGCGTGTAAGTGACGTGCACGGTGGCTAGGGAGGCATCTCTGGTTAAATATACAATTTTGAGCATTAGAGTATAGCAGTCCAGGAGGTCACACTGTAACAAGACCAGGAGGTCATACTGTAACAAGACCAGGAGGTCATAACAGACCAGGAGGTCCAGGTACAGCCGACAAGGAAGTCCGCTATACAGTTCACAGGCACAACACCGAAAAGGGTTGGTGCAACACCCATATAGGCCATATAAGCTCTGGCTGAAGGAATTCGCAGTCGTAAGTTTCGATTCCATTGGTCTTTCCGTACATAAGCTTAGTTGTTTGTGTACTGAACGACTGGACCGCACGTAAGTGTGTGCAGTAGTTAGTAATCTGACCTAATACCATTAGAGTAAAGGGGTCACAAACGCTATCTGTACACTCTAACGTGATTTGTGTAATTTTTTTATTTTAAGGGAAGTTCGCTGCTCACTCAGGAACTATCCAGCAACCAATAGTTACTGGAAAGAGTAAGTGTTCTTCGGATAACCCTCGCAGGTTCCAGTAAATAGAGGTTCAGGTCGCAGGGGCCCTAGGTCGAGTACGCCAGCACCATATCGGTGTGATCAGGTCGTATTGGTCGGCGTGGGCGAGTGAGTGGGGTACTCGGTAAACCGCCACCGTCAGCCTATTGTTGACATTTGGTTTTGCGTAAAGGGTTGGCTAAATAAAGCAACACTTTCGAACTATGGGGGCCACTTGTTCAGGTAGGGGGCGATCAACCTCGGTTCGGGTTGATTCAGTGGTCCGACCAATTGGGTCGGCCAGGTATATAATGTGTGAGAAATATGGAAGTCACACAGAAACTTTATGTGATGAATGGGAGAGAATGACTGTACATGACGGGGAGAAATTCCCAAGAGTAGGGAGCTTCAGCTCAGAAGTGTTACAAAATTTAAGGAGGAGGATATGTCTCATAAAATCAACAAAGAGACGAATCCAGCATTATGATTATTTACAGTTGTGGCAACAGGAAGGTGAGATACAGAGAGGTTTGGCTCAGGCGGCGGGATCTGGCTCTAACAGAAAACTGATTGCCACGGCCCCACCGCCACCATATATATCAGGAGAGAAGTTGATTGCGGAGAAAGACGCACTAAGGTGTAACACAAAATCACTTAGTAACTGTGTAAATGTTAATGATAATGTTAACCCATTAACCCATGCAAGTATTAACCCGTGCAAGTTGTACCCTGTTTTGAACTTTCCTCAGGAGTGTGATCAAGAGGACGAATCGGCAACGATTTCAGCGCTCTCTCTAGCAGCCACCATAGCAGAGACCACAGTAGGCACAGCTCCACCCACGAGATTAGTAAAAGCCCCTAGCGGAGGGATAGGTGAGGTCGTATCAACTGGTAAGTACGGCACCATGCATTATGCTGAGACTATTTCACCACAGTCTGTAGAATCTACACAGAATGAGGTTGTTAGAATTACACCTGTTAGAGTAATAGCAGTGCCAAATGGGAAAACAGACGCATCAGGAGCCACTCCCATTAGGAACATTGCCATGTACACTCCATTTTCCCGAATGGAATTAAGGACCATAGTGTCTGAATTTCCTGACCCTAGAAAAGACTTAGTTGCCAGTCAAAAATACATCAGAGACTTAGGTAACACTGCAGAGCCCAACAATAAAGACTGGCAGATATTGCTGAGAGCATGTTTACCCTCAAATGTCGACGCAACTCAATTTTTAGCTGATTGCGGACTAGATCATGATGTACCTCTTACAGATGTGTACAACCAAGATAATGTGAAAAGAATAAACTTGCAGCTAAAAGAGTATTTCCCAGCAGTAGCTAAATGGAATAAGATATTCTCCATTAAACAGAAGGAGTCAGAGACAGCTGCAGAGTATTTTCACAGAGCATTATTAGAAATGGCAAAATACACAGGCATAGAGGACATTAAAACAGACACAAACCATCGGGAAGTAGCAGTATCGGTACTGATGGATGGTTTAAAAGAGTCATTGAAGACTAGGGTACAGACCACACAACCATGTTGGCGAGGTCTGTCTGTGGCTACTTTGAGAGAGGCTGCTATTGATCACGATAGAAACATCACCAGACACAGGGAACAACAAGGTGATAAATTAATGTCCGTAAGTATACAGGCCCTGACCACAAGGCAGCCTTTGTTTGTATCACCAAATCCTGTGGGTAAGTCAAGTATGGTTACTTGTTATTCTTGTCACAAACAGGGACACATGGCACGAGATTGTAGAGTAAAGAATCCACGAAACTCATACCAACCCCCTAGACAACGACACGACACACGACATTGGGAGCAAGGTCCGCAGAAACGGAGTTATGAGCCACATACAGGGGAAACAAAAAGATATCCCCCAAACAGAGACTGGCATGCCTCTGGTAGTTCCCAACTATCTCCCTCACAAGTAGTTGCTGCCAGCGGGATTCAGGGAGGTCACCATACCCAATAGGGGTGTGGCCATACCTGTAATCTGCAGCCAGTAAAATTAATTGCCAACATTGGAAGTGAACCCGAGATCGCAATTAATGTAGCTGGTAAAACTTTAAACTTTCTTGTAGACACAGGGGCGGCCAAGTCAGTGATAAATTCGACAGTGGGCATGAGAACCACTGGTAGGACAATTCCAGCCATGGGAGTAACAGGAGTAGTCCAGCACTACCCTGTTAGCAAACCAGCCGAGATTACAATAGGGCCTTTGCATACCAAGCATTCCTTTTTGCTGGCTGCATCGGCACCAACCAATCTCCTGGGAAGAGACTTACTGTGTAAAATGGGGTGCGTCATTTATTGTACTACTGAAGGTGTATTCTTGGACATACCTGAGAAACACGCTCAGGAAGTGCGAGACATGTTAGACTCCCCATCAAAATTAATGTCACATACCATTATGACAAATAGGAATCCATCCCAAATAGAAGAGATGACATCTCAGATACCAGAGTCACTTTGGACAAAAGACGGACAAGACACTGGATTAATGGCAAACGTAGCTCCAGTAGTTGTACAAGTAAAAGATGGTAGGATAGCTCCAAAAATCCCACAGTACCCTCTGAAGCCAGAGGTGGAGTTAGGAGTTTACCCAGTAATAGAGCGCTTGCTACAACAGGGCATTCTGGTAAGAACGTCCAGCACTGCTAATAGTCCCATCTTCCCTGTGAAAAAGAGTGGGGGGAGGGGTTACAGACTAGTGCAGGATCTAAGGGGGATTAACAAAATAGTTGAGAGTCAGTTCCCCGTAGTGCCAAATCCAGCTGTCATCCTAATGCAAATCCCTCCCACTGCCAAATTTTTCACTGTTATTGACCTCTGCTCCGCTTTCTTTTCGGTACCTCTGCACCCTGACAGCCAATATTTGTTTGCATTCACATACAGAGGAGTCCAATACACGTGGACTCGATTACCCCAAGGTTTCATAGATAGTCCAAGTATATTTTCTCAGGCTTTGCATGATTGTTTACAGTCTTTCCAACCAGACAGTGGATCAGTATTGATACAGTATGTGGACGATTTATTACTGTGTTCAGATTCACTGGAAGCATCTCTGAAGGATACGAAACAGCTCCTGTTTCATCTTTCAGACACCGGACACAAGGTGTCCAAAGACAAGTTACAATTATGCCAAACTAAGGTAAAATATTTGGGACACTGTCTAACACAAGGACTGAGACACCTGACCGCTGATAGAATCCAAGCAATTAGAGACATGACTCTGCCACAAACCCAGCAACAGATCAGAACGTTTTTAGGAATGTGTGGGTATTGCCGTAATTGGATCCCAGGGTTTTCCATTTTGGCGTTACCTTTGCAGGAAATGGTCTCCTCAAACAAACCTGATAGGATTTCGCATACAGACGAGTCCGAAACAGCATTTGAGAGACTCAAACAGTGCCTAACGCAGGCACCAGCACTAGGTATGCCAGACTATGGGAAACCCTTTGAACTATACGGAACAGAAAGTGCTGGTTGCGCGGCAGGTGTACTAACCCAAAAACACGGTGATGCCAGCAGGCCAGTTGCATACTACAGCGCTCAGCTAGACACGGTAGCGCGATACCTCCCCACATGCTTGCGAAGCGTTGCTGCGATAGCATTGCTAGTGACAAAAAGCGAAGATGTCGTGCTAGGCCACAACCTCACAATCCATACGCCACATGCAGTATCAGCCTTATTGAATTCTGCCCAAACCAGACACGTCTCATCAGCGAGGTTTACAAGATGGGAATTGGCACTAATGGCCCCCGTAAACATCACCATAAGGAGATGCAGTGCATTAAATCCTGCAACGTATCTCCCAGGTGTGCCTGGTCAGGCACAAAGGGTGGAAGGTGAGAGTGATGGGGAAGGAGGATTTAATACAAAGGAAGATACACATGATTGTATGGAATATTTGACCCAAAATTTTACCGCAAGGCCTGACATCAGTGACAACCCACTGAAAGATGCAGAACTCACGTTCCACACGGACGGTAGTTGCCATAGACAGTCAGACTCGGGAGACTTGTGTACTGGATACGCAGTCGTAGATGACCAAGACACCATAGAAGCGGAACCGCTAGGCCCACCTCACTCAGCCCAGGTTGCTGAACTGGTCGCCCTAACCAGAGCATGTGAATTGGCTAAGGGTAAGTCAGCCAATATCTACACCGATTCTAGGTACGCATTCGGGGTAGTCCATGATTTCGGAGCCCTATGGCGCCTCAGAAATTTCATGACGGCAGCTGGTACACCGGTAGCGCATGCAGCTCACATAAAAAGGCTTCTAACAGCGATACAGGAACCCGACAGAGTGGCTGTTATCAAATGTAAAGCACACACATATAGCCAAGACCCGGTATCACTTGGTAACAGCCGAGCGGACGAAGCTGCTAAGTTAGCAGCTGCTACCCCCATACAGACAGACACCACACAATTGATGGTATTTAATACCATTAACACACAGAAGTTGTGTGAAATGCAAAATTTGTGTTCCACACAGGAAAAGGCAGTCTGGAAGGCAAAGGGATGTGGCCAGGAGTCCTCAGGACTCTGGACGGATGGACATGGTAAACCAGTGGCCCCCAGAGCATATCTTCCATGTCTGGCTGAAGCAGCTCACGGGCTGACTCATCTAGGCAAGGAAGGGATGTGCAAATTGGTAAGAGCCTATTGGTGCGCCCCAGGATTCTCCTCTCATGCGAGTAAAAGAGCAATGTCATGCCTTACCTGTTTGAGAAAGAATATTGGAAAGGCAATACCTACAGAACCATCCCATATCCCACCTGCCGGCGGCCCTTTCCAGGTAATACAAATTGACTTTATACAATTACCCCCTTGTCGGAATTTGAAATATGTACTTGTTTGTATAGATGTTTTCTCAAATTGGGTCGAAGCATTTCCTGCGGCTACAAATACCGCTATGTTTACTGCTAAGAAAATTGTGCAGGAATTTGTATGTAGATATGGTATCCCTAGAATAATCGAAAGTGATAGGGGTACCCATTTTACAGGTGATGTCTTTCAAGGAATGTGTAAGTTGATGGGAATTGATAGCAAGCTGCACACTCCGTACCGTCCACAGGCGAGTGCGAAGGTCGAAAGAGTGAACAGCACTATTAAAAATAAATTGAGTAAAGTGATGGCAGAGACAGGATTGACATGGCCAGAAGCTTTACCCATTGTATTGTACAGCATCAGAACCACTCCCAGGTCCCCTCTTAATCTGTCTCCCTTTGAAATCTTGTTTGGTCGACAACCGCATGTCATGATTAACCCTCAGGATGATTTGAAATGTAACAATGAAGTAACTGTAAAGTACTTGATTAACATGAGTAAACAGTTAAGGAATCAAAATGATAATCTGAAGTTGGTGATTCCTGATCTACCTGATAGTAATTGTCATGACATTGAACCTGGGGATTATGTAATGATACGGAATTTTCTACGCTCAGGTTGCCTTATTGACAGATGGGAAGGACCATACCAGGTCTTATTGACTAGCACTACAGCATTAAAGGTTGCTGAGAGAGAGACTTGGGTCCATTCATCCCACTGCAAGAAGGTTGCTGATCCAGAGAAGTCCCGTGATAAGGAACAGACGGTAGAGGTTGTATCACTGGAGTGTCTGTTCCAGGAGGACTGAGGCGGCACCTGAGCCTTGAAGACCGAGAGCTGTTGTCGACTCCCCACTCCCTTTTATTATTTTCCTCCACTTCCCATCCCCTCTCCCTCAAATTTCTTTTTCCTCCTTCTCATTCTTCTCCGTTTCCTTCTATAAGATGGACTTGCCCCAAGAGACTGTGATCCGGATTTTCCTGTTGACCATGATGTTGACCAGAGCAGTCTGTTCCGGCGAGAGTACCATGGAGGTCGATAGAGGTTCTGGAATGGGTTCTGATGATAAAGATGGAGGCGTAGTTTTCCAAGATCAACCTAACCAACAAGCAAAGGCGAGTATCAGAAAACGATCCGATAGCATTGACCATAGAAGGAATTGTGACGGATTGTTAGCTGAGGAAAACTGTATCTGTAGGCTCTGTAACAATGTCATTGAAGATGGGTGCATTAAGAAATGCCAATCCAGTTTTAATATCCATATGGACCGGCATCCATTGAGTGACTATCACTCCTTAGTGGGTAATGTGTTAAACAAAACAGATTGTTGGGTATGCTCTCAAGTACCTCAAGGTCATAGCAAATCAGGGCTAGTACCATTTCCTTTAACGATAGGGGAGGTACTTGAGTTAAATGGTGGGAGACCGGTGGACAGGAGGTTTAATATCTCCAGCCCTCCTAGTTTGAAGCTCCACCAATACCATGTGGATAGGTCCCTATTATGTTTCAACATCTCCAATCCCAGAAAGCCGGGAAATTGGGAAGTGTCATGGAGTAACCACACCATGACCTTTTCGCATAGAGCAGATAGAATGCCTACAGATACAGAGCTTGTACGCCACATAGCCAGTAGAGGAAAATCTTTCCGGTATAGGTACACCTTAGGAAATAGGATTACGAGAGTTGGAGAAGTATCACCAGGATACTGTGCACATATCGTACAACCTGATACGTGTATTAAGCAGATGGAAGAATTAGGGTTAGGAGATTTCACCTGGAAGGTGTGTAATATGGTTATGTCCTTCTCCGTCCCATATGTTCTCCCCGATGTTGCATATTTCATATGCGGGAGAAAGGCGTACAAGTGGCTTGCCCCAAACTCTGAAGGATTGTGTTACATTGGAAAAGTATTGCCTGAAGTAATGACTGTAACACATGATAAAATGAAAGACATACATCGTGGTGCCCAAGCCCCTTATACTCACACCCATTACGAGCACGTTGTTAAAAGGCACCTGATAGAGAAGACAGAGCATCCGGCCTCTGATCTGATAAGTGAATCCACCGGGATTCAATTTTTAATCGCGTTAGATTTCACCCGCACCGCTAGAGGAGTGCTAAATTATAAATACATATCGGCGCTCGCAAATTTGTTAGATAATATCACTGAAATGTATGATGACACGTTTAGATATACTGGAAGGGAACTTCAAGCTTATAAAACAGAACTGGTGCAGCATAGAATGGTTCTTAATTACCTCACAGCAGTGACAGGCGGATATTGTGTTACATTGGCAACACAGTACGGCGTGAAGTGTTGCACGTATATCACGAATAGCACCGAGGATCCGGTCGAGGTCATAGACCAAAAGATGGACGATATTCTCCAATTGAAGTGGGAATTTCGCCGAAAACACAATCTCACTCTTGCTGCTGTAGGTAATGAGCTGACTGGTTGGGTGTCATGGTTGAACCCGCGAAATTGGTTCTCCGGTTTGGGAGACTGGGCTCAAGGAGTCATAATGGATGTTGGGAAGTTTCTCCTATGTATCTTAGGTGTTATCATAACGATCGGTTTGATATTTAGATGCGGTCAGGCTTTAATGAGGTGCAATCGTCGTACTAAGGTAATGAGTTTGAGGAGTGAGGAAACTGTAATTAACCTGGATTTGATTTATGACCCAATGATAGAAACAATGATGTGATGAAAATGCGATTTCTACGGTCCGTTTCTTTCACCTGTTTTTCTGGTTTTTCTCCAAGATAAAAAGACCCACTTGGACGAGGAAGTTGACGAGACGCTATACAGACAACGGATAGACCAAAGAAGAAGTTTTGACCACTTGAGATATGGACATTTGATGAACTTTGCCATGGATCCCCAGTTTCCCTAGAATTCTTAAACTTACGCTAGCCCAACATTTTTTGTAAATCTAATGGCATTGACAAAGCTTTTTGCTCACACCTAATGGGCAACACAGCGCAAAGAAGACGACTTTCAACTGATACCGAACAAAACTTCAACCGACAGATGTACATTAACCTGACATAGAATACCACCGCATTTACCGTAATTATGTCTTTTCTTCATTTCTACAACCCTCAGGTAATGACACACATAGTATAGGGAATACAGGCACAGATATCAGCAATCACATATTCCCCCATTCATGTATCATCAACTAAAATGTGCTCCCCATTTTGTTCAAAATCCGAAAAGAGCTCGGTAAAGTTTGACAGCCCATCCACAGACCCGTACCACGGGATAAGAAGGAATTCAAATGTATACTTCGCAATACCTCGAAGCTTGATTTACAACACGTACGGCACGATGATACATGACCCCCCAAACATGGACTCATACACACATGCTTCTGCTATCTCACTAGGTCATACCCTCTTCCCACCTACTCCTCTCTCCTCCCTTACCCAACCATGGAAATGAATTAACCCCTGACATATATTTTTCTCCTTTTGAAATGTTTTAGAAGGTGGCAGTTATTATTGACTGCCAAAGGGTGGACTGTCAAAGTCAGAAAAATATCTCTATGCACACTACCATATTTGCACCTCACACAGGTCCGTGCTGCGCATGCGTACGCTCTCCCGTACGTGCGCATACTCACAGTCGCGGGCACCCGCAGGCGCATGGTATGCGTATTTACGGTAGAGTTTATGCGATCGTAGCGTGCGACTCAATCATTACATATTTTCACTAATAATGTATTTTGTAGATCATGGTCCCTTTGATAGATTCTGAAAGTTTGGTTAATATAGAATGTTTATGAACAGAGGAATCCCTCTTTGTTTGATACGAAGGGTCAGACAGGAGTAATACAGTGGTGTTTAGTATCCATCGGAAGAATATTTAATTAAAAATATTCCGGTGTTGGTTTGAAACAGATCAATCGCTCGCGCGAATAGTTATGGACATAAGAAGTTTATAAACATTTACTTTATTTGCACTTTATTACCCATGCGGCGGGAAACCCAGTTTCCCTCCCACCTGAGCAGTTGGAAATAGTCACAGCCCACCTGTATGAATCAACCTATGACCTTTTGTTATAATACGAAGCCGAATTCCTATGTCCAATGAACAATGAGATTGTAGGGACCATTGAATTGTATTGTGTGTGGGGCATAAATAGGCAGGCCGACCGTATCCAGTTCTCTCTCTTCAACGGTTCTCATTGCTGATAATCGGGAGCTGGATATCGAGGCGCATGCGATCGTTCCCCTTGTGCGTAAGTTTTCTCCGTAATCATATCGTCTTACTGTGAGCCATCTCTCTCTCTCTCTGTCTCTCTCTCTCTCTCTATCTCTCTCGTATTTTCCTTTAATTGTATTGTATTATATTTCCTGTGTAGTTATCTGGTTAGTTGGTTTATGTTATATTGTAGTGTATCATTTGTACTGTGATTCCTTTTGCAAGTATAATAGTTATAATACATATAATAGGTTTTGGACCCTAAAGCCCAGGTATCTGTGCATTCTTTATAGGGTTAAGTATTCTCTGAGCGTCGGTGACGCTCAAGCAGCTTTGTAGTTAATCAGGTTACACCAGGTTGCACTTACACTCTGTCTCTACACTAAGGTATACTGTGTATCTCATTGTTAAAGGTATAGATATAAAGGTTTTAACGTTGTAAGCGTCTGCACCGCTGGTGATCTCCTCGTGGTCCCGAGCGTACGCTACGCTATAGCGAATCATTACGTTAGTCGGCAGCCAATAGTGTGCCTGCCTGTGATCAGTGGGCCGTAAGCGAACGTGACGCTTGAGCGTCTCGACTACGGTTGAGCGATCGCTACACAACTTGCGTACCCTTACGGTACTTCTTACGTAGATAGCGTACAGTGTTCTTAGACCTCTTAAGGTGTTTTATATACGATAAATATTTAGCTTTATCACTCTGACGTCCTAAGTGGATGCTGGGGACTCCGTCAGGACCATGGGGAATAGCGGCTCCGCAGGAGACAGGGCACAAAACTAAAGCTTTAGGATCAGGTGGTGTGTACTGGCTCCTCCCCCTATGACCCTCCTCCAAGCCTCAGTTAGGTTTTTGTGCCCGTCCGAGCAGGGTGCAATCTAGGTGGCTCTCTTAAGGAGCTGCTTAGAAAAAGTTTTTAGGTTTCTTATTTTCAGTGAGTCCTGCTGGCAACAGGCTCACTGCATCGAGGGACTTAGGGGAGAGAAGTTCAACTCACCTGCGTGCAGGATGGATTGGCTTCTTAGGCTACTGGACACCATTAGCTCCAGAGGGAGTCGGAACACAGGTCTCACCCTGGGGTTCGTCCCGGAGCCGCGCCGCCGACCCCCCTTGCAGATGCTGAAGATTGAAGGTCCAGAAACCGGCGGCAGAAGGCTTTTCAGTCTTCATGAAGGTAGCGCACAGCACTGCAGCTGTGCGCCATTGTTGTCACACACTTCACACCAACGGTCACGGAGGGTGCAGGGCGTTGCTGGGGGCGCCCTGGGCAGCAATGTATAATACCTTATTCTGGCTAAAAATACATCACATATAGCCCATGGAGGCTATATGGATGTATTTAACCCCTGCCAGGTCTCAGAAAAACGGGAGAAGAAGCCCGCCGAAAAGGGGGCGGGGCCTATTCTCCTCGGCACACAGCGCCATTTTCCCTCGCAGAAATGCTGGTGGGAAGGCTCCCAGGCTCTCCCCTGCACTGTACTACAGAAACAGGGTTAAAACAGAGAGGGGGGGCACTTATTTGGCGATATGTATATATATATATATATTAAAATGCTATAAGGGAAAAACACTTACATAAAGGTTGTCCCTGTATAATATAGCGTTTTTGGTGTGTGCTGGCAAACTCTCCCTCTGTCTCCCCAAAGGGCTAGTGGGGTCCTGTCCTCTATCAGAGCATTCCCTGTGTGTGTGCTGTGTGTCGGTACTTGTGTGTCGACATGTATGAGGACGATGTTGGTGAGGAGGCGGAGCAATTGCCGGTAATGGTGATGTCACTCTCTAGGGAGTCGACACCGGAATGGATGGCTTATTTAAGGAATTACGTGATAATGTCAACACGCGGCAAGGTCGGTTGACGACATGAGACGGCCGGCAAACCAATTAGTACCTGTCCAGGCGTCTAAAACACCGTCAGGGGCGTTAAAACGTCCTTTTTACCTCAGTCGGTCGACACAGACACAGACACTGACTCCAGTGTCGACGGTGAAGAAACAAACGTATTTTCCTTTAGGGCCACACGTTACTTGTTAAGGGCAATGAAGGAGATGTTACATATTTCTGATACTACAAGTACCACAAAAAAGGGTATTATGTGGAGTGTGAAAAAACTACATGTGGTTTTTCCTGAATCAGATAAATTAAATGAAGTGTGTGATGATGCGTGGGTTTCCCCCGATAGAAAATTATTGGCGGTATACCCTTTCCCGCCAGAAGTTATGGCGCGTTGGGAAACACACCTTAGGGTGGATAAGGCGCTCACACGCTTATAAAAACAAGTGGCGTTACCGTCTCCAGATACGGACGCCCTCAAGGAGCCAACTGATAGGAGGTTGGAAAATATCCTAAAAAGTATATACACACATACTGGTGTTATACTGCGACCAGCGATCGCCTCAGCCTGGATGGGCAGCGCTGGGGTGGCTTGGTCGGATTCCCTGACTGGAAATATTGATACCCTTGACAGGGACAGTATATTATTGACTATAGAGCATTTAAAAGATGCATTTCTATATATGCGAAACTATGGCATCAAGAGTAAGTGCGATGTCCATATCTGCCAGACGATGTTTATGGACACGACAGTGGTCAGGTGATGCAGATTCCAAACGGCACATGGAAGTATTGCCGTATAAAGGGGAGGAGTTATTTGGGGTCGGTCCATCGGACCTGGTGGCCACGGCAACAGCTAGAAAATCCACCTTTTTTACCCCAAGTCACATCTCAGCAGAAAAAGACAGTCTTTTCAGCCTCAGTCCTTTCGTCCCCATAATATCTGCCCAGGGATAGAGGTAAGGGAAGAAGACTGCAGCAGGCAGCCCATTCCCAGGAACAGAAGCCTTCCACCGCTTCTGCCAAGTCCTCAGCATGACGCTGGGGCCGTACAAACAGGTGCGGTGGGGGGTCGTCTCAAGAGTTTCAGCACGCAGTGGGCTCACTCGCAAGTGGACCCCTGGATCCTACAAGTAGTATCCCAGGGGTACAGATTGGAAATTCGAGACGTCTCCCCCTCGCAAGTTCCTGAAGTTTGCTTTACCAACGTCTACCTCCGACAGGGAGGCAGTATTGGAAACAATTCACAAGCTGTATTCCCAGCAGGTGATGATCAAAGTACCCCTCCTACAACAAGTAAAGGGGTATTATTCCACACTATATTGTGGTACTGAAGCCAGACGGCTCGGTGAGACCTATTCTAAATGGAGTCACTCAGAGCAGTGATAGCGAACCAGGAAGAAGGGGACTATATGGTGTCCCTGGACATCAAGGATGCTTACCTCCATGTCCAAATTTGCCCTTCTCACAAAGGGTACCTCAGGTTCGTGGTACAAAACTGTCACTATCAGTTTCAGACGCTGCCGTTTGGATTGTCCACGGCACCCCGGGTCTTTACCAAGGTAATGGCCGAAATGATGATTCTTCTTCGAAGAAAAGGCGTCTTAATTATCCCTTACTTGGACGATCTCCTGATAAGGGCAAGGTCCAGAGAACAGTTGGAGGTCTGAGTAGCACTATCTCAAGTAGTTCTACGACAGCACGGGTGGATTCTAAATATTCCAAAATCGCAGCTGTCTCCGACGACACGTCTGCTGTCCCTAGGGATGATTCTGGACACAGTCCAGAAAAAGGTGTTTCTCCCGGAGGAGAAAGCCAGGGAGTTATCCGAGCTAGTCAGGAACCTCCAAAAACCAGGAAAAGTGTCAGTGCATCATTGCACAAGGGTCCTGGGAAAAATGGTGGCTTCTTACGAAGCGATTCCATTCAGCAGATTTCACGCAAGAACTTTTCAGTGGGATCTGCTGGACAAATGGTCCGGATCGCATCTTCAGATGCATCAGCGGATAACCCTGTCTCCAAGGACAAGGGTGTCTCTTCTGTGGTGGCTGCAGAGTGCTCATCTACTAAAGGGCCACAGTTATGCATTCAGGACTGGGTCCTGGTGACCACGGATTCCAGCTTGAAAGGCTGGGGAGCAGTCACACAAGGGAAAAAAAAAAAATTTCCAGGGAGTGTGATCAAGTCTGGGGACTTCTCTCCGCATAAATATACTGGAGCTAAGAGCAATTTACAATACTCTAAGCTTAGCAAGACCTCTGCTTCAAGGTCAGCCGGTATTGATCCAGTGGGACAACATCACGGCAGTCGCCCACGTAAACAGACAGGGCGGCACAAGAAGCAGGAGGACAATGGCAGAAACTGCAAGGATTCTTCGCTGGGCGGAAAATCATGTGATAGCACTGTCAGCAGTTTTCATTCCGGGAGTGGACAACTGGGAAGCAGACTTCCTCAGCTCGACATCCACCCGGGAGAGTGGGGACTTAGTCGAGAAGTTTTTTCCACATGATTGTGCACCGTTGGGAAAGACCAAAGGTGGACATGATGGCGTCCCGCCTGAACAAAAAACTGGACAGGTATTGCGCCAGGTCAAGAGACCCTCAGGCAATAGCTGTGGACGTTCTGGTAACACCAGGGGTGTACCAGTCGGTGTATGTGTTCCCTCCTCTGTTTCTCATACCAAAGGTACTGAGAATTATAAGACGTAGAGGAGTAAGAACTATACTCGTGGCTCCGGATGGGCCAAGAAGGACTTGGTATCCGGAACTTCAAGAGATGCTCACAGAGGACTCAGGGCCTCTGCCGATAAGAAGGGACTTGTTTCAGCAAGTACCATGTCTGTTCCAAGACTTACCGCGGCTGCGTTTGACGGCATGGCGGTTGAACGCCGGATCCTAAGGGAAAAAGGCATTCCGGAAGAGGTCCTTCCTACCCTGGTCAAAGCCAGGAAGGAGGTGACCGCACAACATTATCACCACATGTGGCGAAAATATGTTGCGTGGTGTGAGGCCAGGAAGGCCCCACGAAGAAATTTCGGCCCTCATTCCGAGTTGTTCGCTCGGTATTTTTCATCGCATCGCAGTGAAAATCCGCTTAGTACGCATGCGCAATGTTCGCACTGCGACTGCGCCAAGTAACTTTACTATGATGAAAGTATTTTTACTCACGGCTTTTTCTTCGCTCCGGCGATCGTAATGTGATTGACAGGAAATGGGTGTTACTGGGCGGAAACACGGCGTTTCAGGGGCGTGTGGCTGAAAACGCTACCGTTTCCGGAAAAAACGCAGGAGTGGCCGGGGAAACGGTGGGAGTGCCTGGGCGAACGCTGGGTGTGTTTGTGACGTCAACCAGGAACGACAAGCACTGAACTGATCGCACAGGCAGAGTAAGTCTGGAGCTACTCTGAAACTGCTAAGTAGTTAGTAATCGCATTACTGCGAATACATCGGTCGCAATTTTAAGAAGCTAAGATTCACTCCCAGTAGGCGGCGGCTTAGCGTGTGTAACTCTGCTAAATTCGCCTTGCGACCGATCAACTCGGAATGAGGGCCTTCAACTCGGTCAATTCCTGCATTTCCTGCAAACAGGAGTGTCTATGGGCCTAAAATTGGGGTCCATTAAGGTTCAAATTTCGGCCCTGTCG
The DNA here is from genome assembly GCF_028390025.1 of Pseudophryne corroboree. NCBI lineage: Eukaryota > Metazoa > Chordata > Amphibia > Anura > Myobatrachidae > Pseudophryne > Pseudophryne corroboree. Next base: position 808,751,511 of record NC_086445.1, read on the forward strand.
ATTTTCTTCCAAAAAGAATTGGCTTCAGTTCCTGAAGTCCAGAAATTTGACAAGGGAGTACTGCATATACAACCCCCTTTTGTGCCTCCAGTGGCACTGTGGGATCTCAACGTAGTCCTGGGATTCCTCAAATCACGTTTGTTTAAACCACTCAAATCTGTGGATTTGAAATATCTCACATGGAAAGTGACCATGATGTTGGCCCTGGCCTCGGCCAGGCGAGTGTCAGAATTGGCGGCTTTGTCTCACAAAAGCCCATATCTGATTGTCCATTCGGACAGGGCAGAGCTGCGGACTCGTCCCCAGTTTCTCCCTAAGTTGGTGTCAGCGTTTCATCTGAACCAGCTTATTGTGGTACCTGCGGCTACTAGAGACTTGGAGGACTCCAAGTTGCTAGATGTTGTCAGGGCCCTGAAAATATAGATTTCCAGGACGGCTGGAGTCAGGAAAACTGACTTGCTGTTATCCTGTATGCACCCAAAAAACTGGGTGCTCTTGCTTCTAAGCAGACGATTGCTAGTTGAATGTGTAGTACAATTCAGCTTGCACATTCTGTGGCAGGACTGCCACAGCCAAAATATATAAATGCCCATTCCACAAGGAAGGTGGGCTCATCTTGGGCGACTGCCCGAGGGGTCTCGGCTTTACAACTTTGCCGAGCTGCTACTTGGTCAGGGGCACACCCTGGCTGAGGAGGACCTGGAGTTCTCTCACTCGGTGCTGCAGAGTCATCCGCACTCTCCCGCCCGTTTGGGAGCTTTGGTATAATCCCCATGGTCCTGACGGAGTCCCCAGCATCCACTTAGGACGTCAGAGAAAATAAGATAAATAAATCTATTTCTCGTAGTCCGTAGTGGATGCTGGGCGCCCATCCCAAGTGCGGATTGTCTGCAATACTTGTACATAGTTGTTGTTACAAAAAAATCGGGTTGGTATTGTTGTGAGCCGTCTGTTCAGAGGCTCCTACATTTGTCATACTGTTAACTGGGTTCAGATCACAAGTTATACGGTGTGATTGGTGTGGCTGGTATGAGTCTTACCCGGGATTCAATATCCTTCCTTATTGTGTACGCTCGTCCGGGCACAGTATCCTAACTGAGGCTTGGAGGAGGGTCATAGGGGGAGGAGCCAGTACACACCACCTGATCCTAAAGCTTTAGTTTTGTGCCCTGTCTCCTGCGGAGCCGCTATTCCCCATGGTCCTGACAGAGTCCCCAGCATCCACTACGGACTACGAGAAATAGATTTATCGGTAAGTAAAATCTTATTTATATTACTAGTACATATTCTACCCTGCAATATATACATGCCGTTGCACTTCTGTGATCCTTGGTCTGCATCAATCGCATACTATAACCAGTGCCGTTTCTAGGGGCGGGCGAGCCGTGCAACTGCACGGGGCGCCCGCCGCGGCACTTAGTTACTCCTTCTTGCCTCTCCCGAGCGCTCCTGCTCGGGGGGCGGAGTTTCGCGGAATGACGCGTTGCGTCGTGACGTCACGACGCAAACGCGTCATTCCGCGAAACTCCGCCCCCCGAGCAGGAGCGCTCGGGAGAGGCGAGAAGGAGAAGCAAGAAGGAGGAGGCGGCCGGCGCGGGACGTGAGGCGGCGGGACCGAAGAGCGGGAAGACGTAAGTATTCTCTCTCTCTCCCCCTTCCTTCTCCTCAGCTTGAAACCTGCCTGCCGCTGCCGCATTGTGTAAAATGGGGGCACCTGCCTATGGGGATACCTGCCTGCCACACTGTGTAATATGGGGGCACCTGCCTATGGGGATACCTGCCTGCCACACTGTGTAATATGGGGGCACCTGCCTATGGGGATACCTGCCTGCCACACTGTGTAATATGGGGGCACTTGCCTATGGGGATACCTGCCTGCCACACTGTGTAATATGGGGGCACCTGCCTGCGTACTGTGTAATATGGGGGAACCTGCCTGCGTACTGTGTAATATGGGGGCACCTGCCTGCGTACTGTGTAATATGGGGGCATCTGCCTGCGTACTGTGTAATATGGGGGCATCTGCCTGCGTACTGTGTAATATGGGGGCACCTACCTGCGTACTGTGTAATATGGGGGCATCTGCCTGCGTACTGTGTAATATGGGGGCATCTGCCTGCGTACTGTGTAATATGGGGGCATCTGCCTGCGTACTGTGTAATATGGGGGCATCTGCCTGCGTACTGTGTAATATGGGGGCACCTACCTGCGTACTGTGTAATATGGGGGCATCTGCCTGCGTACTGTGTAATACGGGGGCATCTGCCTGCGTACTGTGTAATATGGGGGCACCTACCTGCGTACTGTGTAATATGGGGGCATCTGCCTGCGTACTGTGTAATATGGGGGCATCTGCCTGCGTACTGTGTAATATGGGGGCATCTGCCTGCGTACTGTGTAATATGGGGGCATCTGCCTGCGTACTGTGTAATATGGGGGCACCTGCCTGCGTACTGTGTAAAATGGGGATATCTGCCTGCCGTGCTGTGTAAAATGGGGATATCTGCCTGCCGTGCTGTGTAAAATGGGGATATCTGCCTGACGCGCTGTGTAAAATGGGGATACCTGCCTGCTGCACTTTGTAAAATGGGGATACCTGCCTGCGTACTGTGTAAAATGGGGGCACCTGCCTGCGTACTGTGTAAAATGGGGATACCAGCCTTCCGTGCTGTGTAAAATGGGGACACCTGCCTGCCGCGCTGTGTAAAATGGGGACACCTGCCTGCCGCGCTGTGTAATATGGGGACACTTGCCTGCTGTAATGTGTAAAAAGGGGACATTTTTATTTTTTCCGTACTGTGGTGGGTGTGATGATATCAGATGAGGCCATGCCCACTTTAATGAGACCACGCCCATTTTAATCAGGCCACACACCCTTGTCGGGAGCGCGCGCGCCTACTTTTTCTTTTTATGGCTATATGGGGGGGCACACTTTTTTTTTTTTTTTAGAGCAATAGGGGGGGGGGGGGCGCATTTTGAAATCTCGCACTGGGAGCCAAATTGTCTAGAAACGGCCCTGACTATAACCCTATCATACCTTATACGCTGTAATTTAATACTGACTCAGCAATGTAACCACTGACCCATATTATACTGTCTACTATGACACTATTACACTCTATGCGCTGCAATAACCCCCACAGCCCTGTAATTCTACCCAGCACCCCCTGCCCTTTAATTTTATTTATTTATTTATTTTTATTTTTACACCCCCTCCCTCGTATACAGTACACTGGTCACACTGCTGGGAGGGGTTATGTGCAGGGGAGAAGATGAAAGGGAACCACCAACATTGTTGGAGGAGGGGAGGAGGGGAGCCAGGAAGTGTCTGCTGGACATGTTGTCCGTAATTAAGAAGGGGGGAAGCTAGTGTATTACTGTGAGAGCAAAGATTTTATGAGGGAAGCAACACGGAAGGGGAGGGCTGCGTAGATGTGGGGTTTGCTCTCTCTGCAGCAGCTGAATGTCCCATCCTGCTATTATATGACCTGCTTCCCATGCGTTTGTCTTTTAAAACAAACTCCAAGGCTGGAGTGATTATCTTAGGCTTCCACATATATTTTATCTGCAGTTTACTGGAGAGCATATAGTAAAGTTCTGCAATAACGTCCCAACTATACCAGTGGACCGAGTGATGAATGATCGCAGAAGCAAGACAAAAGAATGTAAATACATAATACTTATCTTGGGTGGCCCCTCTGCGTGCTTCCTACGGAATCATTAGTTTGCAAAGTTTCACGTGGGCCCCTCTAAAGCTAAGCCGGAAGGAGAATGTGACCTGTAGTCTGATCGTCTGTAGTAAATACAGTAAGTGAAGGGGAAAGTACAGCATATAAAGTAACATGACGGAAAAAATGTAAACGGAGAAGAAAACAAAATATAATAAAAGAAATTAAAATAAATGAAAATAAATTAATAAATAATGTGTCCTGTATGCTGGTACCGGGGAGAAGGTGCGCAGAGGGGGCCAGTAATTTGCACCTTGTAAATTGTGGGCTGTGGAGGGTGCTGCCCGTCGCGTACGGGTGTTGGCTAGCGCCGGCATGGCATTGGGCGTATGTTGGCTGCTGGATCCCAGGGGTGGGTGGGCAGCGGGGGGCCTGCAGTTCGCCCATTGCGAGTGAATGGGCTGGGGTGAGGTGCTGCCCTGCCTCCCACCCAGGGGGGATGCGCTGCGGCTGCTGCCCCCACCCCGCCTGGGGTGCTGATGGGTATGGATGCTGCGTAAATGCAGCCTGTGCTGTCTGTGTGTGGGGGGGAAAGGCTGCGGGGGAAAGGGCAGGCTTATTTGCCGCCGTGCTAGGCGGCATGGGGAGCAGGTGCACGAGCTCCGGCGAGGGGAGGTCCCGCCAGAGCCCGGGTATGTGCCTGCCGGCGCCGAGCATGGCGCGATCGCCCGGCGTCGGGGGGTGGGTGCCGTCCCCCTGCTTTGCCGGCCGGCGCTGTGCGTGACATGGTCCCTCGGCGACGGAAAGGGTTGGGGGGGTGCGCAACGTTGTGGGGGCCAGCTACCGGTGCGCCGGACATAGCCTCTGGCCCGCCACGCAGCTTGAGTGCAAGAATTGCATGGGGGGAGCGCATATTCGTCCCACCTGCTGCCGTGTGGACGGGGGCATTCGGGGCGGACATGGCATGTAACCAGGCGGGGGGAACACTCCCGCCGGGGCCGGGTGAGTGCACGGACGTCTCGCGCCGGGGGGATAGCCTCGGCTGCCGGAGGGAATCGAGGCCCGGGCCGCCCGCTGCTGCCGCCGCATTCAGCCTGCGGGGGTTGCTGGTAAGGCGTGCGGGTGCACTGCGGGCGGGCGAGAAAGGGGGGACATCGGCTTGGATAAGGTGCGTGGGGGGGGGGCTGGCTTATTGGCCTGGGCATGCTGCAGCAGGGACACCGCTGGAGTGTGTACCCTGTGCCGTTGGATGTGGAGCTGACCAGCGGCAGAGGTCCGAGGTGGGGGGAGAGAGGTACCATGGGCCCTTGGGTACAAGGCTGCCCTGCGTGTGTGAGGAGGGTTGGAGGGAGGGGTTGAAGTAAAAAAGATACTTATTCCTTCCTTGGATTCCTGGTGCCTTCTTAGATCCTTGTGCAGAGTGAAAGAGGAAGCCTGCCTGCCCTTCCTGACCTTTTGTAGCCTCACAGGTAACTCTCCTCCCCTTTTTCTTACAGGATGCTCTTTGCTATCTCTCTGCTCCACACGCCCCTTCTCTCTCCCCTCCCCCCTTCTCCCAATCCCAGCCCTAGGCTTCCTTCCTTAAAAAACCAGGACGCTTATTTATTCTTCAGGCCTATTTGGCCCTTGAATTCTTATATAGTCAAAATCGCTCAGCTATATTGCTCCTTGTGTATGGACCTTTAGTCCTGAATAAATTTATAGAATGTGATAGTATTAGGAATGTTAGGGACCCATGTGATGAAGTCACCTGGCCGCGGTACATGGGTCCACATATTTGCGCAAATGTGTGCTAAGAACTTCAATTATACTCCATGTTAACTGTGAGGGTTTATTTAAATTATTTTTACTATCAGTGTTCTTAGTGCTAAGTGTGCATCTGCATCTCTCTTCCTCCAGCGTAGTATTAGAAGCCTCAGCATGATAGCACCTCTTGATATCTTTAGTAATAGGATGTACAATCCAGGTTCCCCCCTTATTTGTACTATTTAAGTCACCTGTGGCCAGGCATGGGTATACTTAAAACCTGGAATGTTAGGTGCCTTGACCACATCTGAGAACCTCTGCCATATATATTACAATTAATTGGTGGATTTCTTGATCACTTCTTACAATGCTACTTCAGTTCATTTGTATTTGAAGATATATTTTTATGGACAGCTCTCTTAGGGGCATATTTAGCAATTTAGCATAACTTCATAAAGTGAAAATGAATATTTTCATACAAATTTGCTAACAACCTCTTGCCAGGAGACTGATTTAGAAAAGAGCCGGTCCTGGCGAAGAGCTGGAAGCAGTTAATAATGTAACTATCGCACTGCTTCCTGGTTCAGGTCCCCAGCGTACACTGCATATGCGCAGCCATTGCCTGGCGCATGCATCAGCTGGGGTGACGAAGAGGGGCCAGAGGCTTCCTCTCCATGAAAATCAGCAAATTAGTAGCCCAGAGGCTACTATAAGGTAATGGCATTATCCTATTGGGGCCAAGCTCAGGAATGCTTAAACAAATTATTGCAAACTGTACATAGTTTAGTTAGATTCCGTGTTTTGTTCTGATGCACCGCCTTCATTCCGTCACCAGCCCGCCCTCTTCATGTAGTAGTAACAGTGCCACCTGGGAATTCTAAAATCATTGCATAAATAAAACTAGGAATAATAAAAATTAATTTCATTACCAATGCCAGATTAATAACCCTTTGGGGCACTAGGTAATGGTGACCTTACAGTTGCTGTGAGCCACTTACTTGGGGTACTAGATGTTTGGGCATATCACCTCACAGTAACTTTCTTCTGCTGTGGCAGTGGCAAACGCAGGATTTCTAGAGGGGAGTTTCCATATGAAGTACACAATCTCCAACTCTACGGAACATTGGAGCAAGTGCAGGAGTCTGGGGGAGTGGTGGAAGGACCTAGTACCGACATTAATGTAAACATTGATCTATTTATACACTGGATACTGTATGGAATACAGTATTAATATTTAACTCTATAGATGGTTTCTAGTATAGGGCAGGCTGTATCAAACAAATTGAAATAATACAAATAAGTGGTCAGGAAAAGGTTAAACATAATAAATAAATAAATATGCAAACGTAACTGAACCAGTAGGAGACAGAACTGAACTTTCTAAGCACACGTTCTCCCACCTCATGGTAAGGCTCCTATCTCCTCTTCCTAGTAGCCAGTGGCGTAAGTTCGTCACAGTCGCCCGGAGGCAAGATAAATATTGGTGCCCCCCTATTTCCTATATTAAGATAAATATATGTATGTATGTGTGCATATATATATATATATATATATATATATATGTGTGTGTATATATAGTGTTCTGAAAAAAAATGATATACTGTATTTATACATTTAATTGTCTTTTATTTTAAATCACACATTTCTTAGCAGTCATACTCAGGATTAGAACCCATGACCTGTTACACTGACAGCAGACACTTTACTGATGGAGTTATTTGCTCCTGTAGAGGAAGCATGAGAATTCTAACTATATGAAGTTATGTGTAATTGTCAGAGAAGTATCTTCATGTAGTTAGAATTCTCATATTTCCTATGCATGAGCAAATAGCTTCATCAGTAAGTTGTCTGCTTCCAGTGTTATAGGTTGTGGTTTTTAATCCTGGGTATGACACTTGTAAAATGTGTATATTCAGTATAATAAAGAGGGTGTGATTTGTAAGGTGCAGGGACCAGTGAGGAAGTCGGCCACTGAAAAGACAGTAGCAGCTATCAATTAACTTAATTCAATGGTGTCACAGAATGGGAGGAGAGGTGCCCCCCTTCAGAGCAGGAGCCCGGCGGCAGATGACTCCGTTGCCTCCCAGAGTTCTGCCTCTGCTAGTAGCCACTTTCTGGTCCAGCACACTGATTGAGAGTTCAGATCGACACAACAAACTTGGTAAAAGAAGCTTCTACCACTGGGCATATGCAGCAGCTCACGGCAATTAATGCAGTTCTTAGCTGGATTCCCTTGCAGTCATGTTGCAGTCCCTTCCCACCAGTGGTGCAAGTAGAAAAAATGTCTTACAGGTACCAAAAATGGGTGTGGCCAAATTCCATATGGGGCGTGGCCAATGAAAACGTGGCTGTGATACACATATGGGGGCGGGGCATATACACATATGACCCCCACAGTGCCAGATACACGTTGCCCCACAGTGCCAGATATACATTGCCCCCACAGTGCCAGACATACATTCCCCCCCACAGTGCCAGATATAAATTGCCCCCCACAGTGCCAGGTATTCATGAAGCAGCCCCCCCCCCCCCCTTCCCCTGCTCACCGCTGCTACTGTCCAGTCTCCCGTGTGTGAGGGGAGGAGAGTGCAGCCTGCGCCTCTCCTTCCCCTCAGTCTCCGGCGGGTGAGTTTAATTCAGCGCCGATCTGTGAGCCAATCAAAGCTCTGGGAGCTCTGATTGGCTCACGGGCGGCGCTGATTTGAACGAAGACATTGAGGGGCAGGAGAGGTGCAGGCTGCGCTCTCCTCCCCTCACATCAGCGGTAGTGAGCGGCGGCCCGTCGGTGGGGGGTACGGCGTAGCCACGGCGAAATTCTTAAGGGTACACTATACCCACCTGTACCCGCATACTTGCACAGCTGCTTCCCACACTTATTCTCATACTGTAACGGACATTTTCCAGAGAATTTTCTCTTCTTCTCTGTGGGGTTATCATATGCAACTGCATACCTCCCAACGTGACCCTCTCCAGGAGGGACACAATGCTCTGCTCCTGTATTTCCTCTTAATGTATGATTGCCGGCACCTGTTTTGAATAGGTTAACAGATAAGAAAGGTGTTTCAGCACAGGTGATGGCAAGCATAAATTAAGAAGTCCAGGAGCAGAGCATTCTGTCCCTCCTGGAGAGGGTCATGTTGGGAGGTATGCAGCCGGTCACAATGTTACACTCTAGGTTGTCACTTCACAGTCCTTTACTGACCTACAACAGTGGCAATCTGGATGCTTCCACTGGTCCTATCTGCAGTGGTCTCGCTGTGCAGAAGCTCTTTCGCTCCACTTCGTACACTTTCACTGGAGCCACACTGTACATCGGCAGCATTTCTCCTCCTTCTCACTGGCAGGATTCTCTTACTTACGGCAAGGGATCACTTTCTCTCTGCAGACACCCCACTCAGAGCCAGATTAATGGGGGGAGAGGGGGTTGCAGGAGACACTGTACCCCAGGCTCCCCTCTGTCAGGGGGGCCCCCAGCCAGTGCACACTGACTGACATCACCAGCTCTCCCTTTTGTCATGTGCAGCAACAGAAGGAAGCCGATTGCGAGCAGGATGGAGCAGAGCTTCCCGACCAGAAGCGATATAGTGTATGTGTTGGCTGTAAGTGATCCAGGAATCTCTCCTCCCCACCATACACAGCAGGCAAGTTTGATGTGTCTGAGTCCTGTGTAACCTGTTATTTGATGAGAAAATTTGGGACTGGAGAAAGACACACAGAGAGTCCTCCTGAGTCCTGTCCCAGACCCCAGTGTGTAAGTAGTACAGAGGCTGCTGCTATTCTTGCATGTGACAAGATAGAAGATGCGTTATACACTGCTCAAAAAAATAAAGGGAACACTTAAACAACCCAATGTAACTCCAAGCCAATCATACTTCTGTGAAATCAAACTGTCCACTTAGGAAGCAACACTGATTGACAATCAATTTCACATGCTGTTGTGCAAATGGAATAGACAACAGGTGGAAATTATAGGCAATTAGCAAGACACCCCCAATAAAGGAGGAGTTCTGCAGGTGGTGACCACAGACCACTTCTCAGCTCCTATGCTTTCTGGCTGATGTTTTGGTCACTTTTGAAAGCTGGCGGTGCTTTCACTCTAGTGGTAGTATGAGACGGAGTCTACAACCCACACAAGTGGCTCAGGTAGTGCAGCTCATCCAGGATGGCACATCAATGCGAGCTGTGGCAAGAAGGTGTGCTGTGTCTGTCAGCGTAGTGTCCAGAGCATGGAGGCGCTACCAGGAGACAGGCCAGTACATCAGGAGACGTGGAGGAGGCTGTAGGAGGGCAACAACCCAGCAGCAGGATCGCTACCTCCGCCTTTGTGCAAGGAGGAACAGGAGGAGCACTGCCAGAGCCCTGCAAAATGACCTCCAGCAAGCCACAAATGTGCATGTGTCTACTCATACGATCAGAAACAGACTCCATGAGGGTGGTAGGAGGGCCCGACGTCCACAGGTGGGGGTTGTGCTTACAGCCCAACACTGTGCAGGACGTTTGGCATTTGCCAGAGAACACCAAGATTGGCAAATTTGCCACTGGCGCCCTGTGCTCTTCACAGATGAAAGCAGGTTCTCACTGAGCACATGTGACAGACGTGACAGAGTCTGGAGACGCCAAGGAGAACGTTCTGCTGCCTGCAACATCCTCCAGCATGACCGGTTTGGCAGTGGGTCAGTAATGGAGTGGGGTGGCATTTCTTTGGGGGGCCGCACAGCCCTCCATGTGCTCGCCAGAGGTAGCCTGACTGCCATTAGGTACCGAGATGAGATCCACAGACCCCTTGTGAGACCATATGCTGGTGCGGTTGGCCCTAGGTTCCTCCTAATGCAAAACAATGCTAAACCTCATGTGGCTGGAGTGTGTCAGCAGTTCCTGCAAGACGAAGGCATTGATGCTATGGACTGGCCCGCTCGTTCCCCAGACCTGAATCCAATTGAGCACATCTGGGACATCATGTATCGCTCCATCCACCAACGCCACGTTGCACCACAGACTGTCCAGGAGTTGACGGATGCTTTAGTCCAGGTCTGGGAGGAGATCCCTCACGAGACCATCCGCCACCTCATCAGGAGCATGCCCAGGCGTTGTAGGGAGGTCATACAGGCACGTGGAGGCCACACACACTACTGAGCCTCATTTTGACTTGTTTTAAGGAAATTACATCAAAGTTGGATCAGCCTGTAGTGTTTCTCCACTTTAATTTTGCGTGTGACTCCAAATCCAGACCTCCATGGGTTAATAAATTTAATTTCCATTGATAATTTTTGTGTGATTTTGTTGTCAGCGCATTCAACTATGTAAAGAACAAAGTATTTTTTAATAAGAATATTTCATTCATTCAGATCTAGGATGTGTTATTTTAGTGTTCCCTTTAATTTTTTGAGCAGTGTATTTTCAACGTGTATTATGTGGAGCTATAAACAGTACCCAGGCACTATTAAACCATTAGTTTAAATCTAATATACACCATTGGTTCAAAATTTATATACACAATCTCATATCACTCCCCACGCGCACACTGATGCACTTGCTGTCCCGTAGTGTGTTTCTGGGGCGGAAGGGGGGTGGGGGGCAGGATGATATGTGGAGAGCCAGAGGAGTGAGGGGTGCCCCCCTGTGTCTTAAATGCCTCAGCCCCCCCCCCCTTCCCCCAAGGCTTAATTCGGCCCCGACTCCCCTCACTGGTAGCCATGCTGCATCGGGACAGAGCTTCTATGCAACTACTGATAAGCCACAACCCAGCGGGATGCTATACTAAGGACTGATAGATCACTATGGGGGTAATTCCGAGTTGATCGTAGCAGCAAATTTATTAGCAGTTGGGCAAAACCATGTGCACTGCAGGGGGGACAGATATAACATGTGCAGAGAGAGTTAGATTTGGGTGGGGTGTATTCAAACTGAAATCTAAATTGCAGTGTAAAAATAAAGCAGCCAGTATTTACCCTGCACAGAAACGAAATAACCCACCCAAATCTAACTCTCTGCACGTTATATCTGCCCCCCCTGCAGTGCACATGGGGGGTAATTCTGAGTTGATCGCAGCAGGATTTTTGTTAGTAGTTGGGCAAAACCATGTGCACTGCAGGGGAGGCAGATATAACATGTGCAGAGAGAGTTAGATTAGGGTGGGTTTTGTTTTTGTGCAGGGTAAATACTGGCTGCTTTATTTTACACTGCAATTTAGATTGCAGATTGAACACACCCCACCCAAATCTAACTCTCTCTGCACATGTTATATCTGCCCCCCCCCCCCCCCTGCAGTGCACATGGTTTTGCCCAACTGCTAACAAAGATCCTGCTGCGATCAACTCAGAATTACCCCACATGGTTTTGCACAACTGCTAACAAACTTGCTTCTGCGATCAACTCAGAATTACCCCCTATATTCTAGCCGTAGTGTACCAGCAAAAACAGTGGAACTAAAAATATTTAAAATTGCATAAAATGTTTATTGAACAATTTGTTACATAAGAATGGAAATCCTAAAAATATATTGAAGAAAAGGTGGATAAAATGGTCATAGGGTGATTCTCATCTATTCCAATTCAATTTCAAAGCGTTTCCTGTAGTGACTGTCTACTTCCTCAGGCCCTGTTCCCATGTTGTCTCATTTTGCATACTGTATGTCCCTCCTCCACCGTTATTTTGGGACAGATATGTTTCCGGAGATACTAGATGGGCAGCCTCTCTCCCTCTCTGTGTTTGTGTCTCCTAGTAGACTCCTAGTGCGCGTTCCCGTGAGCATCGTATCCTATCCCCTAGATCGTTAGTGCTGCACTCGTGATATGTCGGACCCCGCAGGCATGTCTGGGAACACACAAGATACATCGTAAGCAAAAGGACCGTATACGATGTATTTTATGCGATCCTGCCGCCCGGGAGGCTGCCAGGGTGATCGCCTGCGACATGAGGATCCAACATGTCGCATTAGTGTATGGGGCTCTTAAGACCCAGCCTTCCCTTCATACCCCATTTACTGCAAACCTCATTGAGCCGAGATGACTGAGCAATGGCTGAGTGGAGAGAATCTGCCAATAATGCTTTAAAGATTCATATTTATAGGAGGGTGTTCTATGAGGAAGCTGGTTATAGATGCTCTAATGCAGGAGTTCTCCAACCCCATCTGACAATAAAAATGATTTCAGGACCCCAGGAAGTTACTGCAGAATGGCCAGCACACATGTATGGTCAGCAAATCACGCACGCACAGTAGCACAGCAGAAGTGAAGTGACCGCTCATGCGATCACTTGATTTCTTATACTGTACATCAGATAGACGAGCTCTTGTCGGAGCCCCTGTCCCTACATGTGTTTTTTTGATACATTAATTTGAATGTAAAGTTTGTACCCCCTATAAAGGCTTTGGGGGTGGCAGGAATAGACAGAGAGTGACTAGGGAGACAGTGAGTGACTGGGGAGGTAGAGGGTAAGAAGGGGAGGCAGGGAGAGGTAGAGGGTGGAATAAAGAGACAGAGGGCAGCAGGGAGAGGCAGTGGGCGGCATTGTTTTGCCTTGTAAGTGATTGTCCCTTTAAAAAAAAAAGTCTGATATCGTCCGGCATCCCGCACCTCTGGCGGTCTCGGACTCCAATACATTCCGCCGATGGTCTCTTTTGAGCATTTCTCCTGTTTCCTCTGTATGAAAAGGCAATTATACAGTTTATATGACTGCCCTGGTTTGGATTATTTCTCTATAAGATTTCTATAAAACATGTAGGAATAATTTATACTCTGCAGAGAACCTCATGTAGATATTCCGCTTTATTACTATGAGTGAAAATCATCACAGTGATCAAGTTTTTTTTTTTTTTTAATATGTTTATTAAGAAATGTCACACACATGACAACATATGAACATCGAAAAATGCAGGATATCACAAAATATCTCTGTTTCAATACAATCCACAACAGACAATAACAGTACAAAGAACAGTTCAACATGTAGAGACAGTGATCAAGTTTAACCCCCTTGCTGGGAGGGTTGTTCAGCCATGTGCTGGACCCAGTTTTCGATTTTTGTGCTTGTTATATTCCAAAAACAATATCAGCAATTCTTTTTTACGCAGTAGCCACTTAAATTATACATTGCTTTTTTTTTTATAGAAGACATTGCATTGTAAGAAAATACTCTTAGTCTTATTGTTTTAGCTAACACATTAAATTAAATTACTGAAATGTCCAAAGAAGTGGGGGGGGGTTTACTGAAGTTTCAATAAAGTGACCTAAAATCAAAAAGGTGTTAAAACAACAACAACAACAACAACAAAACACCATGGAGGCCTCTGATATCTCACACATGCCTGACTAACCCTTTCTTGGGGGGTATCCAATTACCCACAATAGTGCTGCAGGCACGAAAAAACGTTTTTTTTTCAAATATTTCTTTTATCACCCTATCGAATTAGGTCACGTAAAAAACACCAGATTTTCGTGCGAAAATACATAGATCCTGCGAAAAGCTGCAGACCTATTACGGGTCTAAAGGGGCACTTATTGCCGATTACGCTTCACGTGTCTAATCCCCGATAAATGTCAGCATCGGGAAAAATCTCAGGCTTATCGGGGCTAACGGGATAGTCCCCGGTGAATCAATTAGCCGCTGTAAATTACTGCAGCTAATTGAATACCGCCTTTGGTGTTCATTTTGAGGTTTTACTATATGACCACCTTATACAATAATGTTAATGCACTGATAAGTCTTGCTTTATGAATTGTCATTAGCATTTTTTTTTATTTTTTAGTTTTTATTGAATTTTTACAATTACGGAAACAAAAGGGGAAAGAGGGGAGGGATGAAATAGGGCCCGTAGGCAGAATTACACCATAAAGCATGCGGAATACATACAATATGCCGGCAGATGGGATGCCAGCAGTCATCTGACCAACAACGGCATCCCTTACCCCCTAACCCTCCCTTCCCGCAGCCCAACCCAACCATACCCCCCAGCCTAACCCTAACCCTCCCTGGTGGTGACTAGTCCTAACCCCCTTCCCCGCAGCCTAAACCTAGCTGTCCCTTCCCAATCTTAACTCTCCTCGGGGGTGGCCATGTGTCAGGGTTCCAGCGCCAGTATTTTGAGCACCAGCATCCTGACTGCATCCCAAGCATGTGACAACAAGGGAAAATTATTCATTTTTTATGTATGGTGTTTGATCCCAATACAGTTATCTGTGCAATGCCTATACTATTACTATTCTTTTTTTCTGTAATGTACTTTGCTTTCATTGTTGTTTGTATTGAAGTAATGCATCAATTAAAAAGGTTACAAAAAATAAAACAACATGAAGAAATACTTTATGGTCACAATCAATAGACGGTATCCCGGCGGTCGAAATCCCGATGCCGAAATTTCCGACAGACATTGAAATCCTGACGTTCGGAATCCTGAACGCTGGCCAAAAACCCCACTTGGGTGCTGGTCCCCACCACCACCCAAGGGGGAATAGAGCCTTGTGACGACCGAAAGTCGCCACCGGGCCTAAAGCGTGGCGAGCGCAGCAAGCCCGCGAGGGGACACGCTGCGCTCGAGAGCGGGATTCCAGCTGTTGGGATTCCGGTGTTGGGATTTTGACCGCCGGGATCCCGTCAGTCAGGAAAACATACTGAGCCCCAATAGACCTTTCCAAAATTGTAAAAAACTGAATTATATGTGTTGGGTCTCACATTCAATTATTTTTTTAAATGATCCACTTGTCTCTTTTGAAGGAATAACACTTGTCTCGATGATCGACTTGTCTTGATTGAAGGAATAACATTGTAGCCTAATAAGCATTTGTTTTATTTGACACAAGGTGGTAAATTTACTAAGGTGGGAGTTTTTTTTAGATCTGGTGATGCTGCCCATAGCAATCAGTCAGATTCTATTATCTTTTAGAAGCAGCTAGATAACTGTTAAGTGGAATCTGATTGGTTGCTATGAGCAATATCACCAGTTCTAAAAAAAACCTCCCACCTTAGTAAATGTACCCCAAGATGCAGTGGCGGAACTAGCGAGCGGTGGGCCCAGGTGCGACAAAATGCTTCGGGCCACCCCCCCCCATCCCATCCAAGTCCACCCCCTCACCCCTGGAGAGGATCTGGTGAGGGGGACCTGCTCAGGGCCAGAGAAATGGATACCTAGCAACAGTGCCGTAACTAGACATTTTAGCACTGTGTGCAAGAAACGGCATCGGAACCCCATCCCTGCATGCAAAACAGGGGCAGTGCGCGCCGTAGGCGCGTGCAAAAATACATAGTGGCGTGGCTTCGTGGGGAAGGGGTGTGGCCACAAAATAATACCAATTCATAAAATGGTGCACATTAGTCTCCATTATTCAAATTACGCCGCAGAGTAGCACCACTACACCAGGGAGAGACCCTTTTACACCTTACGGCTGACAGATTCCTCTTTTTACACATTACGGCAGACAGCATCCCCCTTTTTACACATTACGGCAGACAGCGTCCCCTTTTTTACACATTACGGCAGAAGGCGTGCCCTTGTTACACATAGCGGCAGACAGCGTACACTTTTTACACATAACGGCAGATAGCGTGCCCTTGTTAAACATAGCGGCAGACAGTGTACACTTTTTACACATAACGGCAGATAGCGTGCCCTTGTTAAACATAGCGGCAGACAGCGTACACTTTTTACACATAACGGCAGACAGCGTGCCCTTTTTACACATAAAGGCAGACAGCGTCCCCTTTTTACACATTACGGCAGACAGCGTCCCCCTTTTTACACATTACGGCAGGCAGATTCCCCCTTTTTACACATTGCGGCAAAGATTCCCCCTTTTTACACATTACATCAGGCAGATTCCCCCTTTTTACACATTACGGCAGGCAGATTCCCCCTTTTTACACATTGCGGCAGGCAGATTTCCCCTTTTTACACATTGCGGCAGGCAGATTCCCCATTTTTACACATTGCGGCAGGCAGATTCCTCCTTTTTACACATTGCGGCAGGCAGATTCCTCCTTTATTACACATTGCGGCAGACAGTAGAAAGAAAGAAAGAAAGAAAGAAAGAAAGAAAGAAAGAAAGAATTATACTTACCCTCTCCGCTGGCTCAGGCTCCTCGGTGCAGCTTCTGACGATTCCCGGGCAGGAGAGGAGGAGGGAGGTGGAGGAGGGAGCCGCAGCAGCGCTGTGTTATTGGTGGAGGCGCTGCTGCTGCTGCCCCTCTGCTTTACTATAGGCTGTTCTTGGAAGACAGCCTATAGTGAAGCAGAGGGACAGCAGCAGCAGCGCCTCCACCAGTAACAAAGCGCTGCTGCGGCTCCCTCCTCCTCCTTCCCCCCGTGTCCGCTGCGCTCCTCTCCGGGCAGCTGTGTGCTGCGGGTAGCGGTTGCCCGCAGCACACAGCGGCATGTAATGAGTCAGTTTGACTCATTACCTGCTTAGGGCCCCTGGACAGAGGCGGGCCCCAGTGCAACGCACTGGTTGCACTGGCGGTTGTTCCGCCTCTGCCAAGATGTAGGGTTGTCAATTTATTTTTTTGTGTACTGTTTCAGTCATTGTCTGATGACCACACAACAACATTTTGAGGGTTATTCCTGACCCAAAGTCAATCAACATGCTTCCCTATGTGACCAATGACCGTAGATAGCTGCTGCGCCAAATACCATGAGCATCTGATCTCCCGTCGCCTACCGGATCCATGGGCTCTGCTCATACTTGCTTCCCTATGTGACCAATGACCGTAGATAGCTGCTGCGCCAAATACCATGAGCATCTGATCTCCCGTCGCCTACCGGATCCATGGGCTCTGCTCATACTCGGAAGTTGCAACTTCCAGGTGAGCAGCATTCAAGCTGCCCTCATGTTTTGCTGTGTGCAACTAAGCTGGAGTTTGGATAAACGTCTGGAATCAACAGGCAGTGATAGCCCATTTTTCAGCTGTCTCCTATGACCAGCTCCTGTTATATAATTGTTGACTTTGCAGTGAGGGCACCAGTTCTTGTCCTGATTCCACGCCAAAGGGTTCCAGCTCTCACCAGGAGGATGACCTCCACTTCTCTTCTAGTTTCCTGGATCGGTCTGTTTCTTGCAATTGTCAGGAACTGACCACCATCATCTCTGTTCCCTATTGTCTTGGGATAACTAAACACACTCAATAGAGATGCCATCTTGACAGCATGCTCTTTCTGACCTTCTCATTATTCTTTGGCCCTGTAGAGTGACATGACTGGACTGTGTGGTTTCAGTACTACTCCCAGCTCTTCTTCCTCAGACCCTCTCGGCCTGATGAGAAAGGAGCAGGACTTGGCTACTTATGTTTAATTAAATCATCACTTTTTGATCCACCTCTACAGGGAATCCACCTCCTTCATCGGGAAAGATAGAAAAATCTCTTCTGATACACCGTCTGTTAGATCTTGTGCCTTCTTCTCTCACAATGTTCTTCAAACTTTGTTTGAGCAATCCTTCTCCTCCACCTCCCCAGACTCTTGTAAACCCCCCTAACGCACTCACAGGACCTGTTCTCTGTTCCTATCTGTTGGATGTGATTTGGGTGGCGCATCATCCCCACAAGGCACGATATCCAATAGAATCTTCAACTTATGGCGTCCTGACGTTAAACAGGTGATGGATTAAGTGATCTCTGTAAATGCTTATAGAGACATGGTGGCCTTCCACCTTAATAAGATGCATGAAACTTTAGACTATCAGATGAAACAGCTGGTTGAGACTCTCGTGCTTCGATGACATTAATAAGAGCAGAAATAAGCTCAGATCCGGTATAACCCAAGGGTATTCTGCCGCATGGTACCATTGATACACATTAAAATATAGAAAATTCTACTGAAAAATGTTCCACAAACCTGAATAGCTTTCTGTATAGTTTAACAAGTGCTATGATAACAGGGTCTACATTTGGATAAACCATGGGACCTTATTTGTTGGTTCAATTCGCTACAATAAGAGAGGATGGGAGTTCTGCTTGCTATGAGATAACTATCATGAATCAACATCTTTAACCAAAAGGCTTTACATATGGCGACTAATATCTTTGACATTTGAAAAATCAGGACAGGGGGACTTCCGGTGGGAGGAGCATCGCGATGGCCGCGTTTTACCGTTAGCTCTGTCTCCTCTCGACTGCATCTAAACCCATCGTCAAAAATCCCCTCATAAAGGTTTTTTTTTTTTGCACACCATTGCCTAGAGGAAGATCGGCTCTACACAGCCATCTAATTTTCGAGGAGATTGACCAAGTATATCCACCGGAGTCTGGCCAGTGAAGATTGTGGCCTGTATATCCCTCAGCGGCATGGTCCGCTGTCACTGAAGACCTTGGCGGTATCTCTTTGCGGCATCTGCTCCACCCGCCCCAGCACCCGACAACGTACCGGACATCCCTCCCGGGGCCTCGGGGCTCGGTGTCCTGCGTCCTTGTATCGCCGAGACGACGCGAACGGAGCTCGAGTCTGGCGCTGTGCCCTGCTTCCCCGCACAGAGGTGAGCTGACGTGTCCTACCCGCTCGGCCAGCCCTGCAGTGATCGGACGACAGCGGGGGACCCGGTTAGGCTTACCGCTGCTGACACTGCCTGTACAGCCGCGGATGAGGTACCATTACCCCCTGTGCACAACAGAGGTTGAGTCCGGCGCTGTGCCCTGCCTCCCTGCACAGAGGCGAGCTGCTGTGTCCTGCCCGCGCCCGCCCGGCCAGCCCTGCGGTGATCGGGGGACAGCAGGAGATCTGGTTGAGCTCACCGCTGCTGACACTGCCTGTGCAGCCGCGGATGAGGTGCCATTACCCCCTGTGCACACTGAGCTTAGATTAATAACTCCCCTGTGCCGATCCCTCATACAGCTTGGTGATCCTGGTATGTGCACTGGTGCGGGGGCTATAGCTGAATAACTACCAACGGTGGTGTACTGTATTTCTGGATCCGGGGAGGCTCTGAGTCAGCTCTAGTGAGTGGGTCAATATCCAACTGGTGTAAGGAGGTCCCTGACAGAATCTGTTCTCAGCACCCCTATAGCTTACTGGGAGAATTAAAGCAGGGTGAAGTGATTCCTTGATAACTGTGGATAACAGTTAATCACAGATTCCATATTACAGCCTCACGGTATTGCAATTAACTAAGAACGATTGACTGTGGTCCCATGATACTAGAGATGAGCGGGTTCGGTTCCTCGGAATCCGAACCCGCCCGAACTTCAGCTTTTTTTACACGGATCCGAGCGACTCAGATCTTCCCGCCTTGCTCGGTTAACCCGAGCGCGCCCGAACGTCATCATGACGCTGTCGGATTCTCGCGAGGCTCGGATTCTATCGCGAGACTTGGATTCTATATAAGGAGCCGCGCGTCGCCGCCATTTTCACACGTGCATTGAGATTGATAGGGAGAGGACGTGGCTGGCGTCCTCTCCATTTAGATTATAAGAGAGAGAGATTTACTGGAGCTTAGGACTAGGAGGAGTACTGTAGAAGTGTAGAGAGTGCAGAGAGTTTACTAGTGAGTGACCACCAGACAGTGCAGTTTATTTAATATATCCGTTCTCTGCCTGAAAAAAGCGATACACACAGTGACTCAGTCACATACCATATCTGTGTGCACTGCTCAGGCTCAGCCCAGTGTGCTGCATCATCTATATATATTATATATCTGTCTGACTGCTCAGCTCACACAGCTTATAATTGTGGGGGAGACTGGGGAGCACTGCAGTGCCAGTTATAGGTTATAGCAGGAGCCAGGAGTACATAATATTATATAGTGAGTGACCACCAGACAGTGCAGTTTATTTAATATATCCGTTCTCTGCCTGAAAAAAGCGATACACACAGTGACTCAGTCACATACCATATCTGTGTGCACTGCTCAGGCTCAGCCCAGTGTGCTGCATCATCTATATATATTATATATCTGTCTGACTGCTCAGCTCACACAGCTTATAATTGTGGGGGAGACTGGGGAGCACTGCAGTGCCAGTTATAGGTTATAGCAGGAGCCAGGAGTACATAATATTATATTAAAATTAAACAGTGCACACTTTTGCTGCAGGAGTGCCACTGCCAGTGTGACTGACCAGTGACCTGACCACCAGTATAGTTAGTAGTATACTTATATTGTGATTGCCTGAAAAAGTTAAACACTCGTCGTGTGACTTCACTTGTGTGTTGTTTTTTTTTTTATTCTATAAAAATAAAACTCATTCTGCTGACAGACAGTGTCCAGCAGGTCCGTCATTATATAATATATAATATATACCTGTCCGGCTGCAGTAGTGATATATATATATTTTTTATATCATTTATCATCCAGTCGCAGCAGACACAGTACGGTAGTTCACGGCTGTGGCTACCTCTGTGTCTGCACTCGGCAGGCAGTCCGTCCATAATTGTATACCACCTAACCGTGTTTTTTTTTTCTTCTTTATACATACATACTACTACGACATCTCTTTATCAACCAGTCTATATTAGCAGCAGACACAGTACAGTACGGTAGTTCACGGCTGTGGCTACCTCTGTGTCTGCACTCGGCAGGCAGTCCGTCCATAATTGTATACCACCTAACCGTGGTTTTTTTTTCTTTCTTCTTTATACATACATAGTTACATAGACATCTCTTTATCAACCAGTCTATATTAGCAGCAGACACAGTACAGTACGGTAGTTCACGGCTGTGGCTACCTCTGTGTCTGCACTCGGCAGGCAGTCCGTCCATAATTGTATACCACCTAACCGTGGTTTTTTTTTCTTTCTTCTTTATACATACATAGTTACATAGACATCTCTTTATCAACCAGTCTATATTAGCAGCAGACACAGTACAGTACGGTAGTTCACGGCTGTGGCTACCTCTGTGTCTGCACTCGGCAGGCAGTCCGTCCGTAATTGTATACCACCTAACCGTGGTTTTTTTTTCTTTCTTCTTTATACATACATAGTTACATAGACATCTCTTTATCAACCAGTCTATATTAGCAGCAGACACAGTACAGTACGGTAGTTCACGGCTGTGGCTACCTCTGTGTCTGCACTCGGCAGGCAGTCCGTCCATAATTGTATACCACCTAACCGTGGTTTTTTTTTCTTTCTTCTTTATACATACATAGTTACATAGACATCTCTTTATCAACCAGTCTATATTAGCAGCAGACACAGTACAGTACGGTAGTTCACGGCTGTGGCTACCTCTGTGTCTGCACTCGGCAGGCAGTCCGTCCATAATTGTATACCACCTAACCGTGGTTTTTTTTTCTTTCTTCTTTATACATACATACTACTACGACATCTCTTTATCAACCAGTCTATATTATTAGCAGCAGACACAGTACAGTACGGTAGTTCACGGCTGTGGCTACCTCTGTGTCTGCACTCGGCAGGCAGTCCGTCCATAATTGTATACCACCTAACCGTGGTTTTTTTTTCTTTCTTCTTTATACATACATAGTTACATAGACATCTCTTTATCAACCAGTCTATATTAGCAGCAGACACAGTACAGTACGGTAGTTCACGGCTGTGGCTACCTCTGTGTCTGCACTCGGCAGGCAGTCCATAATTGTATACTAGTATCCATCTCCATTGTTTACCTGAGGTGCCTTTTAGTTGTGCCTATTAAAATATGGAGAACAAAAATGTTGAGGTTCCAAAATTAGGGAAAGATCAAGATCCACTTCCACCTCGTGCTGAAGCTGCTGCCACTAGTCATGGCCGAGACGATGAAATGCCAGCAACGTCGTCTGCCAAGGCCGATGCCCAATGTCATAGTACAGAGCATGTCAAATCCAAAACACCAAATATCAGAAAAAAAAGGACTCCAAAACCTAAAATAAAATTGTCGGAGGAGAAGCGTAAACTTGCCAATATGCCATTTACGACACGGAGTGGCAAGGAACGGCTGAGGCCCTGGCCTACAGTATGTTCATGGCTAGTGGTTCAGCTTCACATGAGGATGGAAGCACTCAGCCTCTCGCTAGAAAAATGAAAAGACTCAAGCTGGCAAAAGCAGCACAGCAAAGAACTGTGCATTCTTCGAAATCCCAAATCCACAAGGAGAGTCCAATTGTGTCGGTTGCGATGCCTGACCTTCCCAACACTGGACGTGAAGAGCATGCGCCTTCCACCATTTGCACGCCCCCTGCAAGTGCTGGAAGGAGCACCCGCAGTCCAGTTCCTGATAGTCAGATTGAAGATGTCAGTGTTGAAGTACACCAGGATGAGGAGGATATGGGTGTTGCTGGCGCTGGGGAGGAAATTGACCAGGAGGATTCTGATGGTGAGGTGGTTTGTTTAAGTCAGGCACCCGGGGAGACACCTGTTGTCCGTGGGAGGAATATGGCCGTTGACATGCCAGGTGAAAATACCAAAAAAATCAGCTCTTCGGTGTGGAGGTATTTCACCAGAAATGCGGACAACAGGTGTCAAGCCGTGTGTTCCCTTTGTCAAGCTGTAATAAGTAGGGGTAAGGACGTTAACCACCTCGGAACATCCTCCCTTATACGTCACCTGCAGCGCATTCATAATAAGTCAGTGACAAGTTCAAAAACTTTGGGTGACAGCGGAAGCAGTCCACTGACCAGTAAATCCCTTCCTCTTGTAACCAAGCTCACGCAAACCACCCCACCAACTCCCTCAGTGTCAATTTCCTCCTTCCCCAGGAATGCCAATAGTCCTGCAGGCCATGTCACTGGCAATTCTGACGATTCCTCTCCTGCCTGGGATTCCTCCGATGCATCCTTGCGTGTAACGCCTACTGCTGCTGGCGCTGCTGTTGTTGCTGCTGGGAGTCGATGGTCATCCCAGAGGGGAAGTCGTAAGACCACTTTTACTACTTCCACCAAGCAATTGACTGTCCAACAGTCCTTTGCGAGGAAGATGAAATATCACAGCAGTCATCCTACTGCAAAGCGGATAACTGAGGCCTTGGCATCCTGGGTGGTGAGAAACGTGGTTCCGGTATCCATCATTACTGCAGAGCCAACTAGAGACTTGTTGGAGGTACTGTGTCCCCGGTACCAAATACCATCTAGGTTCCATTTCTCTAGGCAGGCGATACCGAAAATGTACACAGACCTCAGAAAAAGAGTCACCAGTGTCCTAAAAAATGCAGCTGTACCCAATGTCCACTTAACCACGGACATGTGGACAAGTGGAGCAGGGCAGGGTCAGGACTATATGACTGTGACAGCCCACTGGGTAGATGTATGGACTCCCGCCGCAAGAACAGCAGCGGCGGCACCAGTAGCAGCATCTCGCAAACGCCAACTCTTTCCTAGGCAGGCTACGCTTTCTATCACCGCTTTCCAGAATACGCACACAGCTGAAAACCTCTTACGGCAACTGAGGAAGATCATCGCGGAATGGCTTACCCCAATTGGACTCTCCTGTGGATTTGTGGCATCGGACAACGCCAGCAATATTGTGTGTGCATTAAATATGGGCAAATTCCAGCACGTCCCATGTTTTGCACATACCTTGAATTTGGTGGTGCAGAATTTTTTAAAAAACGACAGGGGCGTGCAAGAGATGCTGTCGGTGGCCAGAAGAATTGCGGGACACTTTCGGCGTACAGGCACCACGTACAGAAGACTGGAGCACCACCAAAAACTACTGAACCTGCCCTGCCATCATCTGAAGCAAGAAGTGGTAACGAGGTGGAATTCAACCCTCTATATGCTTCAGAGGTTGGAGGAGCAGCAAAAGGCCATTCAAGCCTATACAATTGAGCACGATATAGTAGGTGGAATGCACCTGTCTCAAGCGCAGTGGAGAATGATTTCAACGTTGTGCAAGGTTCTGATGCCCTTTGAACTTGCCACACGTGAAGTCAGTTCAGACACTGCCAGCCTGAGTCAGGTCATTCCCCTCATCAGGCTTTTGCAGAAGAAGCTGGAGACATTGAAGGAGGAGCTAACACGGAGCGATTCCGCTAGGCATGTGGGACTTGTGGATGGAGCCCTTAATTCGCTTAACAAGGATTCACGGGTGGTCAATCTGTTGAAATCAGAGCACTACATTTTGGCCACCGTGCTCGATCCTAGATTTAAAGCCTACCTTGGATCTCTCTTTCCGGCAGACACAAGTCTGCTGGGGTTGAAAGACCTGCTGGTGACAAAATTGTCAAGTCAAGCGGAACGCGACCTGTCAACATCTCCTCCTTCACATTCTCCCGCAACTGGGGGTGCGAGGAAAAGGCTCAGAATTCCGAGCCCACCCGCTGGCGGTGATGCAGGGCAGTCTGGAGCGACTGCTGATGCTGACATCTGGTCCGGACTGAAGGACCTGACAACGATTACGGACATGTCGTCTACTGTCACTGCATATGATTCTCTCAACATTGATAGAATGGTGGAGGTATATATGAGTGACCGCATCCAAGTAGGCACGTCACACAGTCCGTACTTATACTGGCAGGAAAAAGAGGCAATTTGGAGGCCCTTGCACAAACTGGCTTTATTCTACCTAAGTTGCCCTCCCACAAGTGTGTACTCCGAAAGAGTGTTTAGTGCCGCCGCTCACCTTGTCAGCAATCGGCGTACGAGGTTACATCCAGAAAATGTGGAGAAGATGATGTTCATTAAAATGAATTATAATCAATTCCTCCGCGGAGACATTGACCAGCAGCAATTGCCTCCACAAAGTACACAGGGAGCTGAGATGGTGGATTCCAGTGGGGACGAATTGATAATCTGTGAGGAGGGGGATGTACACGGTGATATATCGGAGGGTGATGATGAGGTGGACATCTTGCCTCTGTAGAGCCAGTTTGTGCAAGGAGAGATTAATTGCTTCTTTTTTGGGGGGGGTCCAAACCAACCCGTCATATCAGTCACAGTCGTGTGGCAGACCCTGTCACTGAAATGATGGGTTGGTTAAAGTGTGCACGTCCTGTTTTGTTTATACAACATAAGGGTGGGTGGGAGGGCCCAAGGACAATTCCATCTTGCACCTCTTTTTTCTTTTCTTTTTCTTTGCATCATGTGCTGATTGGGGAGGGTTTTTTGGAAGGGACATCCTGCGTGACACTGCAGTGCCACTCCTAAATGGGCCCGGTGTTTGTGTCGGCCACTAGGGTCGCTAATCTTACTCACACAGTCAGCTACCTCATTGCGCCTCTTTTTTTCTTTGCGTCATGTGCTGTTTGGGGAGGGTTTTTTGGAAGGGACATCCTGCGTGACACTGCAGTGCCACTCCTAGATGGGCCCGGTGTTTGTGTCGGCCACTAGGGTCGCTAATCTTACTCACACAGCTACCTCATTGCGCCTCTTTTTTTCTTTGCGTCATGTGCTGTTTGGGGAGGGTTTTTTGGAAGGGACATCCTGCGTGACACTGCAGTGCCACTCCTAGATGGGCCCGGTGTTTGTGTCGGCCACTAGGGTCGCTAATCTTACTCACACAGCTACCTCATTGCGCCTCTTTTTTTCTTTGCGTCATGTGCTGTTTGGGGAGGGTTTTTTGGAAGGGCCATCCTGCGTGACACTGCAGTGCCACTCCTAGATGGGCCCGGTGTTTGTGTCGGCCACTAGGGTCGCTAATCTTACTCACACAGCTACCTCATTGCGCCTCTTTTTTTCTTTGCGTCATGTGCTGTTTGGGGAGGGTTTTTTGGAAGGGACATCCTGCGTGACACTGCAGTGCCACTCCTAGATGGGCCCGGTGTTTGTGTCGGCCACTAGGGTCGCTTATCTTACTCACACAGCGACCTCGGTGCAAATTTTAGGACTAAAAATAATATTGTGAGGTGTGAGGTATTCAGAATAGACTGAAAATGAGTGTAAATTATGGTTTTTGAGGTTAATAATACTTTGGGATCAAAATGACCCCCAAATTCTATGATTTAAGCTGTTTTTTAGTGTTTTTTGAAAAAAACACCCAAATCCAAAACACACCCGAATCCGACAAAAAAAATTCGGTGAGGTTTTGCCAAAACGCGTTCGAACCCAAAACACGGCCGCGGAACCGAACCCAAAACCAAAACACAAAACCCGAAAAATTTCAGGCGCTCATCTCTACATGATACACGATATAGCTGGTCAGTTGTTAGTTCTCACTCCACAGACTTAAGACTATCAGCCTTTATCTACACAATAACTGACTCCTTTGCTTTGTGACCATGCCAGCATAAATACCTGGAGAAGTTGGTTTTCACTAAACCGGTATCAGACTTTGTCTCATGTTTTTCTTTTTGTTTTCTTCTCATTCAGTGTGTTTCAGTCCCCATATCCCTCTCATATAACCATTACCACACAACCACATACTCAAATTAAGCTTTGTATTCCAAATATGTTTTTCCTGTACAATAGTGCCACCTATTGTCTTAATCTAGGTAATACCTGTCTGGTATATCATATGCACATTTACTGCATTGCTATTAACCTAAAAAATTTCCACTCATCATTTTTGACTACATCACTATATATTGTTGACTTAACAGTGTAGTTGATAGCCCTCAAATATTTAGGAATTGTCACTTCTTTACTGTTCATACTATAAATTTTAGAAATGGGATTCTCAAGCATTACCCTTTTTATTAATTGACAATTCTGGTCTGCCCGTAAAGGCGTATACTTTCATATAAATTGTCATTTAGGGGTCTACATAACTGTTGAATTTTATTGTTATTGAGGATCCTTTATCATATTTCTCTTTACTACCAGCCCTTGGCAATTTTTTTGCAAACCCAGTCACAATACTGGGGAATTCAATGACATTGTAATTCATGGCTGCACATTTGTAGCCACAAATACTGCTCTAGGTCCTTTGACTGTGTACCCTTTATTTTTTTTGTTCTTTTAATTTTTATTGTAGCCAATAACGCGATTAACCACAGTTCATTAGACCATATAGGTCCTACAGAACTGAAAAATCTTGTATGGTGTTTGTCATCCAGTTTGACATAAATTATGTGATAAAAAATTTACTGGGTTGCTAACCTGATCATCACACTATGTGATACTTTTTGAACCTTCTCTGGGGGTGTACTTAATTTCTGGCCCAACTTAAACATCCATAGCATGGACAAATTTCTAGATAGGTCCCAAGCATGAAAAATAGAAATAAGGTCAAAAACACCCAACCCCTGAGATCTGCTACCCGTAAGTCAGTTACCTCTTCTCCTTCCATCACACCTCCAGAAAGCCCCCCCTTGGAAAGCTCAGGTGATTACTCTAGTTTGCTGAATACAGCACAAATATCACAAATTGAACAAAAACTAGACGCCATCCAGGCCTCTATTAATACCATCCTAACACAATTAGAGGCAAACACTAAACATCTAGTTGAGGTGGAACAACGCACCAGTACTAACGAAGATGCCATTTCAGAACTCAAACAGTTTGCTGAGGCACAAGCCCAACTTAATATCAAACTAGAATCTAAACTAGAAGATTTAGAAAATAGAAACATACAAAGTAATCTGAGGTTCCTGGGCATCCCCGAATCTATAAAGGAGACAGACCTGATTGATCACCTCAGCACAGACATAATATCTGTGTTGAACGTTCCCACCCCATCTGGTATAATTATGATTGAAAGAGCACACCGTATAGGGCCTGACAGAGAGAAATGAGATAGAAGGCCAAGGCCAGTCATAGCAAAGTTTTTGAACTACAGGGACAAAGAAAGTGTTCTAATGGCCTATCGCAAACGCCGTACCCTTCAGGTACATGATTTTCAAATCCTGATTTTTCAAGATTTTTCTAACTCTGTCACTCAGAAGCGTAGGGAATTTACCCCCGTATGTAAGCACCTTTTTAAAAATAACGTTAAATTCACTCTTTTATACCTTGCCAAACTCAGAGTAACTGCTGATATCAAAACACAGATGTTTCAGATGATTCAGGCCAGAAATTATTTCAAAATTGCTCAACTTACCCCAGCTAACAATCCGCCCCCATATGGTTGATATGCTATAAATTAGCACTGTTAGTGATGCCACATTTGTGATTCATTATTCCTGTGGTTCAGGTTACCCTACTCTACAGTGATGGGTGATGCAACACACTCAAATATAATATGGTTACTAATGTTGTTGATATGGTTGATCTGTTCTTTTCTCTTCTTTTGTTTTTTTCTCCCTTTTATCCTTTCTTTCCCCCCTCTCCTTAAGCCATGCGTGTCCGGATCTTGGTCTCAACCTTGTGTGATAACTCACACGTGCTCTGCTAGCAGGGACAGAGCAGGTATTCAATGTTTCCAATTAAATTCATACACTATTTCGCATAGGCGTGGTATAGGATGACACAATTGCAGACACCTAATTGAAAATTCCGCAAGTCACCTCAAATTCCTTTAGATTTTTATCATGGAATTTAGCTGGCATAAATTCAGCGGTCAAAAGACGAAGAGTCCTAACACATTTAAAACGTGCTCATCCGGACATCATATTCCTACAAGAAACTCACTGGCTGAAAAAATCGAATTCCCATTTAAAAAGCCCTTGGCTAGGAGACTGTATTTCAGCCTCTTATTGTAAGATAAAACGAGGAGTGGCAATTTTATTTGCCAGGAACCTTGGTGGTCATTCCGAGTTGTTTGCTCGCTAGCTGCTTTTAGCAGCATTGCAAACACTAGGCCGCCGCCCTCTGGGAGTGTATCTTAGCTTAGCAGAATAGCGAACAAAAGATTAGCAGAACTGCTACTAAAAATTTTCATGCAGTTTCTGAGTATCTCCAGACCTACTCCTAGATTGCGAACACCTCAGTCCGTTTAGTTCCTGTTTTGACGTCACAAACACGCCCTGCGTTCGGCCAGCCACTCCTGCGTTTTTCCCTGGCACGCCTGCGTTTTTTAGCACACTCTCGGAAAACGCTCAGTTACCTCCCAGAAACGCCCCTTTCCTGTCAATCACTCACCGATCAGCAGTGCGACTGAAAAGCGCCGCATGAACACCAGCAAATCTACTAAGTTTTGTGTTAAATAACTTAGCGCATGCGCACTGCGTACCATGCGCATTTTACACCTAATCGCTGCGTTGCGAAAAACGGCAACGAGCGAACAACTCGGAATGACCACCCTTGATTGTGAAGTCACCAAAACTATAGCCGATTCAGAGAGCAGATATCTCATGTTAAATTTAACCATACACGGGGAACAATTTACATTGCTCAACGTCTACGCACCCAATTCACCTAATTTCACATTCTTCTAATCTATTTCCAATTTGTTAATGCAACATGCCACACCTAATTTAATTATTGGAGGGGATATGAACTCATTACATGATGCTCACTTAGATCATTCTAAATCTCCAGCAAATCTATCCCCTCATAATAGAGAAGGCATATCCCTTTTATGCTCCCAGCATGCTTTGCTTGATGTCTGGAGGCTTCAAAAAGGTTGTAGTAGAGAATGCATTTATCATTCCCGAGTACATGACACCTTTACGAGACTGGACTATATTCTATTGGAAGAATCCTTTTTCGCACGAGTTACTCACACCTTCATGAATAACATTGTAATCTCAGACCACGCCCCTATAATGTGTGACATAGAAAAAAGAAACCCCCTACGCACCTCTAAACTATGGCGATTTCCAATGTATCTATCTCAAAATGAGGACTTCCAAAAGTACCTTAGAGTTATAGTTAATTGACAGGCATATGTGGATGACAACATACAACACTGGGACAATATCGTTGTATTTTGGGAAGCTTCGAAAGCAGTCATGGGATGACACCTCATAACTTATGTAGCCAAGCGTAATAAAGATAGAAAAGAACAATTACATTCTTTAACCAGTAGATTACGTCACTCACATCAACAATATCTACTCTCCGCTCCAGAGGAAAACAAAACCACCCATCTACAGGAGAAGGGGTTACTAGAGGCCTTTCTTTTACAAGAGGCAAAACTTAAGACTGAATACATGAAAAATCATTATTATCGTTGGGGTGGAAGATCAGGCAGACTTCTGGCCTTTATGGCTAAACAGCAAAAGAAAATATGCTACATTACTAAGTTACATGACTGTGTAACTGGGTCAACCCTCACATCCCACCCTGACATTTGAAATTTATTAGAATCATACTTTACTGATCTATATATATCTAGTGACCCCAATCAAAAGAATATTGTTGATTTCTTAGAAAATGTAGGGTTGCCAAAGTTAACAACAGAACAAAGGGAAGGCCTTAATGGCTTGATTACAGAACAAGAAATCCTTGCAGCTATAGGGGTATATGCAATTGCGGTCGAATTCCCGAAATTGTCGAATTTCGGGTCATTTTCGACCAAAAAAAAAAATCGCCTATGCAATTCAGTGCTTTCCGACCAAAAAACGGACTTTCAAAATTCGACTTTTTGAAATTCGACTTTTTGCAAATTCGACTTTTCTGCAATGATACAAGTGCTGCAATTCGACCAAAGCATATTCAATTCAAGTTTGGAAATTCGACAGCAGTGCTTTTAGACAGCAAATTCGTCATTTTCAATCCGCCACACTTTGGAGGGTGAAAACAAATAAAAAAAATTTAAACATGTTTTTTTTTGTGTTTTTTTGGGGGGGAATAGCAGATCTATTTATATTAGAAGGGATTAGGTACTTTTTTTTTTTTTTTTGGAGGCACAAATATTATTTATATATTTTTTAAAATATTATTTTTTATTTTTTTATTTTTATGCTGGAACGGTGAAATCATAAAAAAAAATGGCGTGGGGTCCCCCCTCCAAAGCATAACCAGCCTCGGGCTCTTCGAGCTGGTCCTGGTTCTAAAAATGCGGGGAAAAAATTGACAGGGGATCCCCCGTATTTTTAAAACCAGCACCGGGCTCTGCGCCTGGTGCTGGTGCCAAAAATACGGGGGACAAAAAGAGTAGGGGTCCCCCGTATTTTTAACACCAGCATCGGGCTCCACTAGCTGGACAGATAATGCCACAGCCGGGGGTCACTTTTATGCCGTGCCCTGCGGCCGTGGCATTAAATATCCAACTAGTCACCCCTGGCCGGGGTACCCTGGGGGAGTGGGGACCCCTTCAATCAAGGGGTCCCCCCCCCCAGCCACCCAAGGGCCAGGGGTGAAGCCCGAGGCTGTCCCCCCCCATCCAATGGGCTGCGGATGGGGGGGCTGATAGCCTTTTGTGATAATAAAAAGATATTGTTTTTTCCAGTAGTACTACAAGTCCCAGCAAGCCTCCCCCGCAAGCTGGTACTTGGAGAACCACAAGTACCAGCATGCGGGAGAAAAACGGGCCCGCTGGTACCTGTAGTACTACTGGGAAAAAAATACCCAAATAAAAACAGGACACACACACCGTCGACAGTAAAACTTTTTCATACGTCGACACACACATACTTACCTATGTTCACACGCCGACATCGGTCCTCTTCTCCATGTAGAATCCACGGATACCTGAAAAGAAAAGATCAATATACTCACCTCAGCCATGGTCCAGAGATAAATCCACGTACTTGGCAAAAAAACAAACCGAACACCCGCTCCATGCCGGACTGAAAGGGGTCCCATGCTGACACATGGGACACCTTTCCACGAATGAGACCTGTCAGTGACAGCTGTCACAGAAAGGTCTCTAAGCCAATCAGGAAGCGCAACTTCGTTGCGCTCACCTGATTGGCTGTTCGCTGTCTGTACTGTGACAGCACATCGCAAAGCCGCTCCATTACTTTCAATGGTGGGAACTTAGCGGCTAGCGGTAAGGTCACCCGCCGGTCAGCGGCTGACCGGCGGGTGACCCCACCGCTACCCGCAAAGTTCCCACCATTGAAAGTAATGGAGCGGCTTTGCGATGTGCTGTCACAGTACAGACAGCGCACAGCCAATCAGGTGAGCGCCACGGAAGTAGCGCTTCCTGATTGGCTGAAGGGACGTCAGTGACAGGAGTCACGTGATGTCCCGGCATTCGGGAGAAAGGGGTCTGATGTGAAAACATTGGACCCCTTTCTAGTCCGGTATGGAGCGGGTTTTTGCGTGTTTTTTTTTTTAAACAAGTACGTGGATTTTACTCTCTGGACGTGGATTTATCTCTGGACGCTGGAAGGTGAGTATAATTTTTTCACAGGTACCCTCGGATCGTCGGAGACCGTGGCAGTCGGCGTGTCAACATAGGTAAGTATGTGTGTGTCGGTAGTGTGTAATAAAGTTTTACTATCAAGGTGTGTGTGTCCTGTTTTTATTTGGGTATTTTTTCCCCAGTAGTACTACAGGTACCAGCGGACCCGTTTTTCTCCCGCATGCTGGTACTTGTGGTTCTCCAAGTACCAGCTTGCGGGGGAGGCTTGCTGGGACTTGTAGTACTACTGGAAAAAACAATATCTTTTTATTATCACAAAAGGCTATCAGCCCCCCCATCCGCAGCCCATTGGATGGGGGGGGACAGCCTCGGGCTTCACCCCTGGCCCTTGGGTGGCTGGGGGGGGGGGACCCCTTGATTGAAGGGGTCCCCACTCCCCCAGGGTACCCCGGCCAGGGGTGACTAGTTGGATATTTAATGCCACGGCCGCAGGGCACGGCATAAAAGTGACCCCCGGCTGTGGCATTATCTGTCCAGCTAGTGGAGCCCGATACTGGTGTTAAAAATACGGGGGACCCCTACTCTTTTTGTCCCCCGTATTTTTGGCACCAGCACCAGGCGCAGAGCCCGGTGCTGGTTTTAAAAATACGGGGGATCCCTGGCCAATTTTTCCCCTGCATTTTTAGAACCAGGACCAGCTCGATGAGCCCGAGGCTGGTTATGCTTTGGAGGGGGGACCCCACGCCATTTTTTTTTCGGGTTTTTCACGTTTTTTTACCGTTTTTTAAAATCGCGGCAAAATCCGCCAAATCGGCCGATTTTCGCCCGCGACTCTGGCGAATCCGTTTTTCATTGAATATGGTGAATTCCGGAAGCCACCTTCCGGGATTCACCTGTCGAATTGAGTCGAATTAAAAAACGGCGAAAATTGCCGCGAATTCGACCGCAATTGCATATACCCCATTGACTCTCTCAAACTAAATATAAGCACGGGGCACCGGCGGTTTCAATGCAAATTATTACAACATTTTAAAAACTGATATAATCCCGACATTTACTGCTTTGTTCCAGCAGATATTTGACAACAAGGCTTCTTATCCATCTTTTAATGAAGCTGTAACACTACTATTACTGAAACCAGGTAAAGATACATCCCTAATGAAATCCTACCGACCAATTGTACTGTTGAATCAGGACTATAAAATTCTAGCCAGAATATTATCCACCAGATTACAGGATTTTATGCCATCCCTCCTAACACCACACCAATTAGGTTTAACAACGGGTCGTGATTCTGTTTTAGGAATCCGCTCGGCTATAGCAGTACTAACTTCTTCATCAGCAAATACTGCTTCATCCACTGTGATGTTGAGTTTGGATGCTGAGAAGGCCTTTGACAAAATCTTATGGGAACATCTGTTCAAAGTTTTGGACCTTAGAGATTTCGGAACTACCTTTGTAGAGATGATTAAATATTTTTACCTCGAACCCAGTACTGGATTGTTGGTCAATGGCCTTCTTGGCAAGCCCTTGCTGATGCTGCAAGGGACATGGCAAGGTTGTTCATTGTCACCTCCACTGTTTAACTTGTCATTGGATCCTCTGTTGCGCCACTTGCAGCAATGGACAACCTTTTAAGGGGCAAAGATTGGAGATCAGGAATTAAAATTGCAGGCCTTTTCCGATGATCTACTACTTTTTGTCTCTAATCCTGAAGTTAGCCTGGAACCTTTGTTTGACAAACTTAATCATTATGGCTCAATTTCGGAATTTACGATAAATCTGTCTAAGTCATCGGCATTAGGCAATCGTCCCTATATACCAGCTAACTCTTTTGGAGGCTTGCAGTGGACCTCTTCCCAGATACAATATTTGGGGATAAGTCTAACCAAAAATATACATGACTTATATTACGCAAATATAACCCCACTAGTTGCTAAAATTGAAGCAGAATTAGAGGGGTGGCAACACCTCCAGTTGTCATACCTGGGAAGAGCCAACTTAATCAAACTTATTACTTTTTTGAAGTTACTATACCCATTGCAAGTTCTCCCACTCTTATGCTGCTTTCACATCGCAAAACCTGCTTTTGAAACGGTTCTTTAAACGGTTCTTAAAACGGGTCTGAGCAGTTAAACCCCCTTCACATCGCATGTTGTAACCAGTATATTACCATTTCATTACCGTTTTGGTACCTTTCACACTGAACCTGTTTCACCCATGCAAAACAGTGGTTGTCATTTTAAATGTTTATTTCCTGCTTCTGCCTGGTGAGATCACACATGGAGACAGCCTATCACCTTCTGGGGCTTGCAAATACCGTTTCAGACCCTTTCACACTGCACAATTAAACGGGTCTGAAACGGGTAGGACCCTGCTTTTTTACCGTTTCAAAATACCGGTATTTTGTAAACGGCAATTTGAAGGTGACCCTTTCACATCGCAGCTCGAACCGTTTAGGAAGCCAGTAAAAATGGCAAATTACCGGGTACAAGCTGCGGTGTGAAAGGGGTATTACTCACTTTATCTGATGAAAAAAAAAATTGTTGAAATCTTCAGGAAATTTATCTGGTCCAAAAAAAAGGCCAAGAATTAACCTGAAAATATTCCAAAAGACTAGAGAGGAAGGAGGAATAAACTTCCCCAATATTAAATTATATAATCAAGCAGCCACCTGTAGATACACCAAGGACTGGCTCCATAAGAGAGATCAATATGCAAACTACACACTTGAAAAACAATTTCTCTCTAACCTAGATTTAACATGCTTCTTACATTTACCCAAACATGAGATCCCTGCAAAGTTATTGGACAATCGCTTGCTAATGTCGACATGGTCAACATAGAAACATAGAAACATAGAATTTGACGGCAGATAAGAACCACTTGGCCCATCTAGTCTGCCCCTTTTTTATTTTATCCTTTAGGCAATCTCAACCCTATTTTAACCTTAATTCTTTGTAAGGATATTCATGGCACACAATACGTAATAAAGCCAAACTTCATACTCTATATTCTCTACACCTTCCCTTTTTGGGCAATAACAATTTTCAATACAGATTGACAACTCAACCATTTAAGTCATGGCATGGGCAGGGAATACGCTCAGTCTGTCACCTCGCAAATTTGGAAACAAAAAAGCCTCTTACCTACATACAGGCAAAATCTCGTTATGACTTCTTGCCATTGTGCAACTTGGCCTTCCTCCAAGCACAACATTACACTAATAAAGTAATAACTTTTTTAAGTGAGGAGGACTGGCGTAATCACCTAAACGATGCCTTACTAAATGAGAGTTACTCCCAAGAAAGCTATAACTTATTTTTTATAAAATATTAAGACTGGCTTATCATACTGGTCAATTCCAAACGGGTATTACTAAATGGTTATCACACTTCCCCAACTTAGAGGAAAAGGATATTTTGAGAACGCTCTTATACTCTGTTAAAACAATATCAGCCACATCCTACAAAGAAATGTTTTTCAAAATATTGTATAGAGGATACTTATCTCCACACCATTGTAATCTGATTGGTATGATTAGCATATCCACATGTCACAAATGTAATTGCGCTGAAGCGAACCTGTACCATTGTTTATGGGAATGTCACATGATTCAGCAATTCTGGCTAATGATAAGACAATTCACAGTGGACCACTTGGTGAACTTTCTGTTATAAATCTCATTTAGATGTAAAAAATGATTACTGTTTCAATAGCCAGAAAATGCATATTCTAACAATGGATTTCTCCCAAACCTCCAGCACTAAATATGTTTAAAGAAAAATTAATTAAAATGTTTAAACTTGAATGGACTGAAACTACACTCCGCAAGGACTCACAAACTGAGAATTTCTTCTCAATATGGGAAAGTTATATAGACACCTTACCCATAGAATCTAGACAGCAAATACATAAATGTTCCCGTATAACCCTTTGGTACGAAACCAGATTATTCATACAGGATCCACCTATATCTTTAGGTTAAAACATGGACGGTGACTCGGACATGCATGGCTTTACCCTCCCCCCCCCCCCATTTTTTTTTTTTTACTTTCTCCCCCCTCCGACCCCTTTCTTCTTCCCTTTTTAGCTCTTTCTAATCCCCAAGACTTCTGTATTTTTATATATTTCTTTTTTTAAAAACTTCCTTTCTCTGACGTCCTAGTGGATGCTGGGAACTCCGTAAGGACCATGGGGAATAGCGGGCTCCGAAGGAGGCTGGGCACTCTAGAAAGATTTCAGACTACCTGGTGTGCACTGGCTCCTCCCACTATGACCCTCCTCCAAGCCTCAGTTAGAATTCGTGCCCGGCCGAGGTTGGATGCACACTAGGGGCTCTCCTGAGCTCTTAGAAAGAATAGACTTAGGTTTTTTATTTTCAGTGAGACCTGCTGGCAACAGGCTCACTGCAGCGAGGGACTAAGGGGAGAAGAAGCGAACTCGCCTGCTTGCAGCCGGATTGGGCTTCTTAGGCTACTGGACACTATTAGCTCCAGAGGGATCGACCGCAGGCCCAGTCCTTGGTGTTCGGTCCCGGAGCCGCGCCGCCGTCCCCCTTACAGAGCCAGAAGCAAGAAGATGGTCCGGAAAATCGGCGGCATGAAGACTCTGTCTTCACCAAGGTAGCGCACAGCACTGCAGCTGTGCGCCATTGCTCCTCTCACACTTCACACTCCGGTCACTGAGGGTGCAGGGCGCTGGGGGGGGGCGCCCTGAGGCAGCAATAATAACACCTTGGCTGGCTAAAATACCTCAATATATAGTCCCAGAGGCTATATATGAGGTAAATACCCCTGCCAGAATTCCATAAAAAGCGGGAGAATAGGCCGCGAAAAAGGGGCGGAGCCTATCTCCTCAGCACACTGGCGCCATTTTTCCCTCACAGCTCGGCTGGAAGGAAGCTCCCTGGCTCTTCCCTGCAATATACAGTAACAGTAAGAGGGAAAAGAGAGGGGGGGCATTAAAATTGGCAGTATATATACATATACTATATGAAAAGCAGCTATTAGGGACATAACTCAGTTAGTCCCTGTATATATATAGCGCTCTGGTGTGTGCTGGCATACTCTCACTCTGTCCCCCCAAAGGGCTTTTTGTGGGTCCTGTCCTCTGTTGAGCATTCCCTGTGTGTGTGGGGTGTGTCGGTACGGCTGTGTCGACATGTTTGATGAGGATAATGAGGTGGAGGCGGAGCAGATGCATTTTGAAAGGACGTCACCCCCTGCGGGGCAGACACCCGAGTGGATGAACTTATGGAAAGAAATGAGTGCACGTATAGATTCTTTACATAAGAAATTTGACGACATGCCAAATGTGGGACAGCCGGGATCTCAGCTCGTGCCTGTCCAGGTGCCTCAGGGGTCGTCAGGGGCTCTAAAACGCCCGCTACCTCAGTTTGCAGACCCGGATGTCGACACGGATACTGATAACAGTGTCGACGACGATGAGTCAAACCTAATGCCTGTCAGGGCCATTCACTGCATGATTGAGGCAATGAAAGAGGTGTTAAACATTTCTGATTTACATCCAGGTACCACAAAAAAGGGTATTATGTTTGGGGAGAAAAAACTACCCGTAGTTTTTCCCCCATCAGATGAACTAAATGAAGTGTGTGAAGAAGCGTGGCTTTTCCCTGATAAAAAATGTGTCATTCCTAAGAAGGTACTAATGGCGTTCCCTTTCCCGCCAGAGGATAGGTCACGTTGGGAAACACCACCTAGGGTGGATAAAGCGCTCACACGTTTGTCAAAAAAGGTGGCACTACCCTCTCAGGATACGGCCGCCCTTAAGGAGCCTGCTGATAGAAAGCAGGAGGCAATCCTGAAGTCTGTATACACACACTCAGGCATTATACTTAGACCAGCTATTGCGTCAGCTTGGATGTGCAGTGCTGCCGCTGCATGGTCAGAAAAACTGTCAGAAAATATTGACACACTAGACAGAGACACTATTCTGCTAACGATTGACCATATAAAAGATTCAGTCTTATATATGAGAGATGCACAGAGGGAAATTTGCCGGCTGGCATCTAAAGTAAGTGCATTGTCTATCTCTGCTAGGAGATGCTTATGGACTCGTCAGTGGACGGGAGATGCAGATTCCAAGAGGCACATGGAAGTTTTGCCTTATAAAGGGGAGGAATTATTTGGGGATGGTCTCTCCGACCTAGTTTCCACAGCAACGTCTGGGAAGTCAGCATTTTTACCCCATGTTCCCTCACAGCCTAAGAAGGCGCCATTTTATCAGGTTCAGTCCTTTCGGACCCAGAAAAGCAAGCGTGGAAAAGGAGGGTCTTTTCTGTCTAGAGGCAGAGGTAGGGGAAAAAGGCTGCAACAGACAGCAGGTTCCCAGGAACAAAAGTCCTCCCCCGCTTCCTCTTCCAAGTCCGCCGCATGACGGTGGGGCTCCACAGGTGGAGCCAGGTACGGTGGGGGCCCGCCTCAGAAATTTCAGCGATCAGTGGGCTCGCTCACAGGTGGATCCCTGGATCCTTCAAGTAGTATCTCAGGGATACATGCTGGAATTCGAGGCGGCTCCACCCCACCGGTTCCTAAAATCTGCCTTGCCGATTGCTCCCTCAGACAGGGAGGCGGTGCTAGCGGCAATTCACAAGCTGTATTCCCAGCAGGTGATAATCAAGGTACCCCTACTTCAACAAGGCCGGGGTTACTATTCCACACTATTTGTGGTACCGAAGCCGGACGGTTCGGTGAGACCCATTTTAAATTTGAAGTCCTTGAACATGTACATAAAAAAATTCAAGTTCAAGATGGAATCGCTCAGGGTGGTTATTGCAAGCCTGGACGAGGGGGATTACATGGTTTCCCTGGACATCAAGGATGATTACCTGCATGTCCCCATTTACCATCCTCACCAGGAGTACCTCAGATTTGTGGTACAGGATTGACATTACCAATTCCAGACGCTGACGTTTGGACTCTCCACGGCACCAAGGGTATTTACCAAGGTTATGGCGGAAATGATGATACTCCTTCGAAGAAAGGGAGTTTTAATTATCCCGTACTTGGACGATCTCCTAATAAAGGCACGGTCCAAAGAACAGTTGTTGGTGGGAGTAGCACTATCTCAGGAAGTGCTGAACCAGCACGGCTGGATTCTGAATATCCCAAAGTCACAGCTGGTCCCGACGACACGTCTACTGTTCCTGGGGATGATTCTGGACACAGTCCAGAAAAAAGTGTTTCTCCCGGAGGAGAAAGCCAGGGAGTTGTCTTCTCTAGTCAGAGACCTCCTGAAACCAAAACAGGTATCGGTGCATCACTGCACGCGGGTCCTGGGAAAGATGGTAGCTTCTTACGAAGCAATTCCATTCGGCAGGTTCCATGCCAGAATCTTTCAGTGGGACCTGTTGGACAAGTGGTCCGGATCGCATCTTCAGATGCATCGCTTGATAACCCTGTCTGCAAGAACCAGGGTGTCTCTTCTGTGGTGGCTGCAGAGTGCTCATCTTCTGGAGGGTCGCAGATTCGGCATTCAGGACTGGGTCCTGGTGACCACGGATGCCAGCCTGCGAGGCTGGGGGGCAGTCACAAAGGGAAGAAACTTCCAAGGACTATGGACAAGTCAGGAGACTTCCCTTCACATAAATATTCTGGAACTAAGGGCCATCTACAATGCCCTAAGTCAAGCAAAATCCCTGCTCCTACACCAGCCGGTGCTGATCCAGTCAGACAACATCACGGCAGTCGCCCATGTGAATCGACAGGGCGGCACAAGAAGCAGGATGGCAATGACAGAAGCCACAAGAATTCTCCGATGGGCGGAAAATCATGTACTAGCACTGTCAGCAGTGTTCATCCCGGGAGTGGACAACTGGGAAGCAGACTTTCTTAGCAGGCATGACCTCCACCCGGGAGAGTGGGGACTTCATCCAGAAGTCTTCCAAATGATTGTACATCAGTGGGGTCGTCCACAGGTGGACATGATGGCGTCCCGCCTAAACAAAAAACTAGAGAGGTATTGCGCCAAGTCAAGAGACCCTCAAGCGATAGCTGTGGACGCTCTGGTGACACCGTGGGTGTACCAGTCAGTTTATGTGTTCCCTCCGCTGCCTCTCATACCAAAGGTATTGAGAGTAATAAGAAAGCGAGGAGTAAACACAATTCTCGTGGTTCCGGATTGGCCAAGAAGAACATGGTACCCGGAACTTCAAGAGATGATCTCAGAGGACCCGTGGCCTCTGCCGCTAAGACAAGACCTGCTACAGCAGGGGCCCTGTCTGTTCCAAGACTTACCGCGGCTGCGTTTGACGGCATGGCGGTTGAACGCCGGATCCTGAAAGAAAAGGGCATTCCGGAGGAAGTCATTCCTACGCTTATTAAAGCCAGGAAAGAGGTTACAGCAAATCATTATCACCGCATATGGCGGAAATATGTTGCATGGTGTGAGGCCGAAAAGGCCCCAACTGAGGAATTTCAACTAGGTCGATTTCTGCATTTCCTGCAAGCAGGAGTGAATATGGGCCTAAAACTGGGTTCCATTAAGGTACAGATCTCGGCTCTATCGATTTTCTTTCAGAAAGAACTAGCTTCAGTACCTGAAGTTCAGACATTTGTAAAGGGAGTGCTGCATATTCAGCCCCCATATGTGCCTCCTGTGGCACCTTGGGATCTCAACGTGGTGTTGAGTTTCTTAAAATCACATTGGTTTGAACCACTAAAAACCGTGGATCTGAAATATCTCACGTGGAAGGTGGTCATGTTATTGGCCTTGGCTTCTGCCAGGCGAGTATCAGAATTGGCGGCTTTGTCTTATAAAAGCCCTTATCTGATTTTCCATATGGATAGGGCAGAATTGAGGACTCGTCCCCAGTTTCTCCCTAAGGTGGTGTCAGCGTTTCATTTGAACCAGCCTATTGTGGTGCCTGCGGCCACTAGGGACTTGGAGGACTCCAAGTTGTTAGACGTGGTCAGGGCCCTGAAAATATATGTTTCCAGGACGGCTGGAGTCAGAAAATCTGACTCGCTGTTTATCCTATATGCACCCAACAAGCTGGGTGCTCCTGCTTCTAAGCAGACTATTGCTCGTTGGATTTGTAGTACAATTCAACTTGCACATTCTGTGGCAGGCCTGCCACAGCCAAAATCTGTCAATGCCCATTCCACAAGGAAGGTGGGCTCATCTTGGGCGGCTGCCCGAGGGGTCTCGGCTTTACAACTTTGCCGAGCTGCTACTTGGTCAGGGGCAAACACGTTTGCAAAATTCTATAAATTTGATACCCTGGCTGAGGAGGACCTGGAGTTCTCTCATTCGGTGTTGCAGAGTCATCCGCACTCTCCCGCCCGTTTGGGAGCTTTGGTATAATCCCCATGGTCCTTATGGAGTTCCCAGCATCCACTAGGACGTCAGAGAAAATAAGAATTTACTCACCGGTAATTCTATTTCTCGTAGTCCGTAGTGGATGCTGGGCGCCCATCCCAAGTGCGGTTTATCTGCAATACTTGTACATAGTTATTGTTAACTAAATTGGGTTATTGTTGAGCCATCTATTGAGAGGCTCAGTTGTTTCATACTGTTAACTGGGTTTCATATCACGAGTTGTACGGTGTGATTGGTGTGGCTGGTATGAGTCTTACCCGGGATTCAAAATCCTTCCTTATTGTGTACGCTCGTCCGGGCACAGTATCCTAACTGAGGCTTGGAGGAGGGTCATAGTGGGAGGAGCCAGTGCACACCAGGTAGTCTGAAATCTTTCTAGAGTGCCCAGCCTCCTTCGGAGCCCGCTATTCCCCATGGTCCTTACGGAGTTCCCAGCATCCACTACGGACTACGAGAAATAGAATTACCGGTGAGTAAATTCTTATTATTTCCGCTTT
Organism: Pseudophryne corroboree; assembly: GCF_028390025.1. Classification (NCBI taxonomy): domain Eukaryota; kingdom Metazoa; phylum Chordata; class Amphibia; order Anura; family Myobatrachidae; genus Pseudophryne; species Pseudophryne corroboree. The sequence continues at coordinate 808,793,687 of NC_086445.1, forward strand.
TCTCCTTTTTAATTTCATCCTGCAATTTCTTTTTCGATATTCAAACAAAGTCTCACAACACTTGGTATTTTTAATTTAATCTAAGATAAGTTCCAATGTAGATCAAAATATCAATGGAAGAATTCCTCTTCTTCTTTAATTTGTTAATGTGCAGGTATATATTAACTGCGTTCAAAGGAAATCTCTAACTCATTATCATTCAAACTCATTCTATTTAATCACAAAAAGGAAAATAATACATATAATGGAAAAATGGAAACGACAAGAGATCATATTTAGAAAACTCGATTTTGTCTTTATTGATATGTCAATGCTGTTTGTATTTTTCTTTACAACATTTAATTCAACATATATCTGTATTGCTATACCTGGAGGATGAAAAAGTTAGAAAATGTATGCAACAAATTCTTGTATTGTACAACTGTTGAAATATTCTATACAACTTGCAATAAAAACACTTTTGAAAGAAAAAAAATCAGGACAGCAACTTATGTCACGTTGAGATGGATTCTAGCATGTTTCTGATGACTTTGCATCTATTCACATTCTCTTACATAGGGACACTCGACTGAATCACTCAAGTTTTCAAAATCTGTGGCTGGTATATTCTAACTCCATAGTTTAGACACCACAAATTGATGTTGCCAACCATTTATACTCTAGGCATCTGTTCTGTGAAGAACAAAGCCCCTATAATCATCAAGTGTATCATGTGAAAAAGCCAGATACTTTGATATCATAAACAGTGTTTATTGAAGCATTTTCCCCATTTGAAGATGTGCTGTTTTAATAGCTCATTAATTACAGGATCTGCAGTTGTAGAGTTTACATACTGATCTCTGAGCCTTATATTATGGATTTTTTCTGATACACAATTTAACTGCTCTGGGATTGATTAATGTGTTTTAAAACTTTTTGGAACATGGACTAACTGTAGTGTAACCACAACAAGATTAAGGGCCGCTGTATATTGTTCATGCGCCAAGGGTAATTCCCCACCTTATACTCTGTAATTGTGCAGATTTATTTTCTAATAGCATTAAATATTGATTCTATATAATGGATGTGCATATTGCATAGTTTTGGTTCACACAAATACATCTATGGACGTTGCTGGGTTATTAAGGTAATGTAGTGAGGCTATTAATATATTGTGGCAATTGGTGAAGGCTATTATCATAATGTGGCAGTTAGTGGGTGGTCTTAAATAAATAGATGGCTACTTTGATAGCTTAAATAAATGATTGCAATGGACTCTAGTATGAAAGGTATTTCTATGTTACCATCTATAACTTAAAGGGTATTATTGAGAAAGTTCACCTGTGCACAGTGATACAGTATGTGCTACTGCACTGTATATTACCATTTAATTGCTCCATAGATGTGCCAAAAGATGCAGAATCCTCATCCCTTCATCTACTTTATCCGGTCGACCAGATGTACTTTACCTCTAGGAGCTCGTATAAGGTTGGCAAAGGTCGGAGCACATCTAATGCACATTGTAGTCCCAAGTGTCTGAAGATAATAACGTGAATTAAGCAAAAAAATATTGTACAGGTTGGGTATCCCATATCCAAAATGCTTGGGACCAGAAGTATTTTAGATATGGGATTTTTCCGTAGTTTGGAATAACTGTATACCATAATGAGATATCATGGGACCCAAGTCTAAGCACAGAATGCATTTATGTTTCATATACACCCCATACACACAGTCTGAAGGTCATTTTAGCGAATATTTTTAATTACTTTGTGCATTAAACAAAGTTTGTGTACATACACACAATTCAACTGTTTCATATATACCTTATACACACAGTCTGAAGGTCATTTTATACAATATGTTTAATAACTTTGTGTATTTAACAAAGTTTGTGTACATTAAGCCATCAGAAAACAAAGGTTTCACTATCTCAGTCTTACTCCAAAAAATCCGTATTTCGGAATATTCCGTAATTCGGAATATTTGGATATGGGATACTCAACCTGTATAACAAAATAAACTTAATAGAATCCAGTATATGCTCAAACTATTGATATTTTTCTTAACTTCAATACCTTCTTTATGGTGAATTTTGTTATATAGTGATTTAAGGATTACATGTTACAAAGAAATGACTGTAGGTTTTAATTTCACAGACTTAATCAAATGTAAGAAAAAATGTACAAGCGGTAAGTCCACATTACATTTATAGACATTTAATAAAAATAGGACTCATTTAGTTAACAGACCTCATTTGTTAATATACGAATAGCCCTCACATGATATTAATGATCCCCATCGACTACAACATTAGATTAATAGTCTCTCCATCTCCCTACTGTCTCTCCAGCCCCTGCGCCACGGTATCTCTCTAGCTCCAGCCAGTCCCCTTCTGTCTATCCAGCTCTCCAGTGTCTCTCCACCTATTGTCGGCCCCCTTCTATCTCTTCAGCCAGTCGCCTAAATGTATATTTTATTTATATCCTGTTAAATTGTAATGCTCAATAGTGTACACTAGATGGCAGACTCTGACCAGGGACTTCTTTTGAGCCACATAAAAATGCACAGCACACAATTAGAAGATCTCAGATGATGTGAGAATAGAGAACAGTAAGCAGATAAATAAAAAGTAAATAGAAAACAGCATGGTTCAGATAATGACTGTGAAAGAAAAGGGAATAAAAGTGTAAATTTATTTTACAGATATTACTGGATATTTTTTTACTTTACTTTTTTCCTTGGTGGGGTGTATAATGTTCATTTGCAGACAAATATTTTACAGTCTTATATATATAATTTCTTCTTTTTAAAGTCTTAGGATCTTACTACAAATATGAGTAAAAATAAAGTGGATGGAGCCAGATGTCTAAGAATTAGAAGACATTATCAGTGCCTACAGTACATACATGCATTATAGGCCTCCCATGCAGCAGATCTACATATGAAAAGTACATTTCAAGTACCACTAATGGCTCCATATATACTGCTGTCCCTGGCTCCTTCTCTGTGTTCTGTGGGTGGTATTCTGTATAAGCCAAAGATATGGTGCTATACTCAGCATACTGTAATCAATGTCCATCAATTTAAAATTGTGGGGAGATCACTGTTTAGTAAATTTTACCCACAATCAATGATGCAGATGTATTAAGCCTGGAGAAGGCATAAAGAAGTGATAAAGCGGTGATATGTGCAAGGTGATAACGCACCTGCCAATCAGCTCACAGCTGTCAATTTACATATCTGAGCTGATTGGCTGGTGTGTTATCACCTTGCACTTATCACTGCTTTATCACTTCTTTATGCTTTCTCCAGGCTTAAGGGCCCCATACACTAGAACGATAAAGCCCGATTTCATCCGATTTCGGGCATTCGACCCGATATATTGGGTGAAATCGGGCATTTTGGAGGTGCCTCCGATCCGATGCGCGTTCCCATGAGCATCGAATCGGATCCTCCAGATTGAACGTGCTGCATTAGCGATCATGTCCGACCCCGCAGGCATGGCTGGGATCGCCCAAGATATATCGTATGCAAAAGGACAGCATACAATGTATCTTGGTCGATCCTGCGACATGACGGTCAGACATGTCGCATAAGTGTATGGGGCCCTTAGGGCTACGGCCACACATTGCGGCCAAGCGGGTCCCGCGCTTGGCCGGAAGGAGAGTGTACATGGGCGCCTGTACTGGCGCCCACACATGTGCGGAGGTCCCGCCGCCCGCTGGGTCCGGCAGCAGCATGTTGCGGTTGGGCCGGACGGCAGGACAACAGGATTTCAATGTGAACACATACATTTCAATGTATGTGTTCACACAGCGCGACTGCGTTACATTGAAATCCCATGTGTCACTGGCCGGGACCTGTTCTACGGCATCCCGCAGAACAGGATCCGTGTGAACACAAAACCCTCCTCCCGGCCAAGCGGGTCCTGCTGCTTGCCCGCTATGTGTGGCCTTAGCCTTAATACATCTGCCACAGTGTTTGTTCTGCAACTGCCTGGTGTATTAACGACCTTCAAATAGCAAAATGCTGATACACTTAACTGGAACCGTTAGCTAAACCAACATGTGCTAATACAGTAGAAAGGCATCTACTCCAGGATTTACCTAGCAAGGATGGTGAGGGGGCTTTCTAGTAGTGGCTGGCATTTCATAGTGATATGATAGCTATTGGTTTGTGATTTTAAAAGCAGTCTCTTCCAAATTGTAGTTGTCTTGTTTTTTGTTTAGTTGGTTTCTGTTTCAGTCTTGTTTTATTCATTTTATAGTCATGTTTGTGTGTATTTGTGTATGGGCGTGGTCAGGGCTGGATTAAGGACCACATGGGTCTGGGGCTAAAAATTATCCAATGCCTATTGTGGGAAGTGCAGATGGTGTGTTGAGTGCTGTGTGGGTGTGGCCAGTGCTATGTGGGCGTGCACAAATCTACACTTTCAGCCTAATGTCTTTCTACATACATAAAAGAAGAAAAATTGCACAATTTTGTAAGGAAAATAGAAAAACAATTGTAATACGTTTTATTTATGCTGTCATGATGAGCTGTAGTCCCATCTGCCCCATTGCTCATCTGGCCCTGGGTGTGGTGCTCTTGGGATTATTGTTAGAATAGGGTTTTTTTTTCTCCATTTGTCCTGTTTGTTCTTTCTGTGTATCAAATATGTTAAGATGGACATAGAAAGGCGATCCAGTTTTGAGGATAACAGAGAGTAGGAAAGAGCAGATGAAGCACAGGAGGCTTAGCAGGAGTCAGGAGAGGACAGACTGCCTGTCAAAGGACAGAGGGGTCTATTCATGAAGCAGTGAAAAGTGTGGAGAGGTGAGCCAGTGGAGAAGATGCCCATGGCAACCAATCAGCATTGAAGTAACATTTATAATTTGCATACTATAAAATTATACAGAGCAGCTGATTGGTTGCTATGGGCTCACTTCTCCACTCATTTCACTGCTTCATGTTGTTTACAAAAGTGGACAAATGTGATGATATAGACTAGAGATATATGCTGTTCTGATCCATGTTTTCAATACAGTATACTGATATATGAATACTTTTTTTTCTCTCTGAACATTAATATTAAATGTGTCAGTAAGGTGTATTTAATATGACATGCATCATTTGTGAGAACTGGGAAATGCTTTTCAACTTCTTTAAAAAGTACCACTAGACATTAATGTCTACGGCTTATACAGACACCATAATAAATAATTATTTCTCGCCACAATTTATGAGGAGACGAGATTTTGGTCTCTGTGTATGTCATCCACACATGATTGACACAATACTGTGATACATTAAATGGTTGACTAATAGTAAGAGTAAAAATATTCACAAGCGGTAAGGTAATCACCCTTACCAATTACTAGTTTTCTTTTGAAAGAGGTTTCTTACATACCCCTCAGCAAAAAATACTTTTCCTAAAAATATTTCTCTTTTTTGTTGTATTGTGAGTAAAGTCTTATATATTTACCAACGTTTGAATAAAAGTTATATTTTTAAATTTTCTATACATATTGTACAAAGTGTGCCCCCAAAAAGGAGTATTTTCTTCTGGTATTTTTACCAGCCCCTTCTTGGGATGGCACCCTGTTTTGATTTATCTAGTATTACCCAAAATTCCTGGGGAGCACCGCCAACCCCGAGTTACATGTATGGGATTCTCCTCTGTCCCTCTTGTAATAGTTGGTCTTAGTATCATTCTCTTACCTTCCAAGTCTTGTACGGAATAAACCCCGGGCTGTCCCAGGTCTGACCTGGTTTGGACCCGATGTTCCAAACCTTAGGTCAGACCCAGGACTTAAGTGAAAAAGAGGTATAAATTATGACACGGTCCCCCCCCTGGTTATTATATAAAATAGTAATAGGACCCAGTTACTGCTGCAATTCTAACACGTTTCATTGTTAAGCAACTTCTCCAGAGAAATATTTAAAGCACTGTTGTATCACTGAGGTATCTTACAAAAACTTGCATTATTAATATTGATTTATCAATGAGTAGATTCATCTCCATTATAACTAGAGATAAGCGGGTTCGGTTTTACTCGGATTTGCTTGGATTTACCCGAATCTTCTTATTGGCTATCGGACGTCACTTGTTTTTGGTTATGCAATAAGAAAAATCCAGAAAATAAGAAATGGCGAAAATTCTGGCGTAAAGAACCGAGTAAATCCGAACCCGCTCATCTCTAATTATAACTATCCTCAAAGGAAATACTACACTACAATACTGCACTACACTACGGTATAATAAATTAAATTTTATTATGTTTATTTTAGAATACGTCCAGTCTCCTTACTAGAATATTTCTGATTCATGTGTGATTGTAGTCCCACAGTACATTTATACCTGCTCAAATATTGGTTATACATTACAGTATGTACCTTTTTCCTATTTGGCACATTAACTGGAAGTAAGAATACAAAGGTCCTTTGTAAGTCTCTTATCTACACCTTAAATAGGTAAGGAAGCACACTAACATTTGTCAAAGCCACTATGCCGAACAGAGCTGTAACTAGACTTTTTGGTGCCCTGTACCAAAAAGAGAATTAGGGCAACCCCCCCACCCCTCTCCCATTTTTGCAATAGGGACAAAAAAAGCACATGACTCGTAGGGAAGGGGAATGGCTAAACTGATCCCAGAGAAAGCACCTGCTATGATGCCCCTTCCCACATTCTGTTTTATATACACTGCTCAAGAAAAATAAAGGGAACACTTAAACAACACATCCTAGATCTGAATGAATGAAATATTCTTATTAAATACTTTGTTCTTTACATAGTTGAATGTGCTGACAACAAAATCACACAAAAATTATCAATGGAAATCAAATTTATTAACCCATGGAGGTCTGGATTTGGAGTCACACTCAAAATTAAAGTGGAAAAACACACTACAGGCTGATCCAACTTTGATGTAATGTCCTTAAAACAAGTCAAAATGAGGCTCAGTAGTGTGTGTGGCCTCCACGTGCCTGTATGACCTCCCTACAACACCTGGGCATGCTCCTGATGAGGTGGCGGATGGTATCCTGAGGGATCTCCTCCTAGACCTGGACTAAAGCATCCACCAACTCCTGGACAGTCTGTGGTGCAACGCGGCGTTGGTGGATGGAGCGAGACATGATGTCCCAGATGTGCTCAATTTGATTCCGGTCTAGGGAATGGGCGGGCCAGTCCATAGCATCAATGCCTTCGTCTTGCAGGAACTCCAGCCACATGAGGTCTAGCATTGTCTTGCATTAGGAGGAACCCAGGGCCAACCGCACCAGCATATGGTCTCACAAGGGGTCTAAGGATCTCATCTCGGTACCTAATGGCAGTCAGGCTACCTCTGGCGAGCACATGGAGGGCTGTGTGGCCCCCCAAAGAAATGCCACCCCACACCATTACTGACCCACTGCCAAACCGGTCATGCTGGAGGATGTTGCAGGCAGCAGAACGTTCTCCTTGGCGTCTCCAGACTCTGTCACGTCTGTCACATGTGCTCAGTGAGAACCTGCTTTCATCTGTGAAGAGCACAGGGCGCCAGTGGCGAATTTGCCAATCTTGGTGTTCTCTGGCAAATGCCAAACGTCCTGCACGGTGTTGGGCTGTAAGCACAACCCGCATCTGTGGACGCCAAGCCCTCATACCACCCTCATGGAATATATTTCTGATTGTTTGAGTAGACACATGCACATTTGTGGCTTGCTGGAGGTCATTTGGAGGGCTCTGGCAGTGCTCCTCCTGTTCCTCCTTGCACAAAGGCGGAGGTAGCGGTCCGGCTGCTGGGTTGTTGCCCTCCTACGGCCTCCTCCACGTCTCCTGATGTACTGGCCTGTCTCCTGGTAGCGCCTCCATGCTCTGGACACTACGCTGACAGACACAGCACACCTTCTTGCCACAGCTCGCATTGATGTGCCATCCTGGATGAGCTGCACTACCTGAGCCACTTGTGTGGGTTGTAGACTCCATCTCATGCTACCACTAGAGTGAAAGCACCGCCAGCTTTCAAAAGTGACCAAAACATCAGCCAGAAAGCATAGGAGCTGAGAAGTGGTCTGTGGTCACCACCTGCAGAACAACTCCTTTATTGGGGGTGTCTTGCTAATTGCCTATAATTTCTACCTGTTGTCTATTCCATTTGCACAACAGCATGTGAAATTGATTGTCAATCAGTGTTGCTTCCTAAGTAGACAGTTTGATTTCACAGAAGTGTGATTGACTTGGAGTTACATTGTGTTGTTTAAGTGTTCCCTTTATTTTTTTTGAGCAGTGTATATTATTATAACACACATTTATAGAACACTGAAAGAAAATTGATTTAGAAACAAATCCTCTTTGCATTCCATTCCTACTCATTGATCTTTTTTGATCCATACTTGCAGGGACGGATTGTCCACTCGCTTCACCGGGGAGAGTCCCAGTGGACCGAGCGGTGTGTGGCGCTGTCTGTCATACGTGGCCCCGCCCTCCGCCAACTTATATCAATGAATTGTTTGCTCCAGCCACCAGCCGCTATAAGAGGCCCCACCCTCCCCAGCCGGCTGTCAGGAAAAGGAGATGCGCCCAACTACTGTCTGCACCGCACCCACCCACTCCCGCACCCACCCTCTCCCGCACCCACCACGATCACCTGTTGCCGCTGGGGAGCTGTGTAAGCGTCCAAGGGAGTGTCCGCCATGGCTGTCAGCAGGAAGGGAGAGATCATTGCCAGCTCCCCGCTCGAAGCTGCTGCTGCTCCCGCACTGCTGGGAGGCTATCAGCCCTGCACAGTGGCGCTGTCTGTGGTGGAACACTGTGCAGGGCTGACAGCCTCCTTCCTATCCCGCTGCTGCTACTCCCGGGCAGAGGGAGGGGGGGAGCACTGAGATAGCTGCAGCACCAGCAGCTATCTATAGAACTCTGGCTGCATAAGACCCCTTTTAAGGCAGCATAAATGACCCCTTGCATAAATGACCCCTTTTAATGCAGCATAAATGACCCCTTGCCCACTTTTTTTTTTTCCCCAGCGGCAGAGATAGCTGCAGGGAGCTGATCCAGTCAGGCGCTTCGGAAACTGGTCCAGTCCGGGTTTCAACGAATCCCCACCGCTGCTGACAGTGGGTGAGTCACTGTTACTCACTGTACAGCAGCCACCCACCTGCCTTCGATACAGGCTGCTCTCTCTCCCATCTCCCATGTGAGTAACGGATGCTACTGTGCTGTGTAATGTGACTAGCAGCCGCTATGGTGCTGTGTAATGTGAGTAAAGGCCGCTATGGTGCTGTGTAATGTGAGTAAAGGAAGCTACTGTGCAGTGTAATGTGAATTGTTTATTATTTATTTATTTATTAACTTATTAACAGTTTCTTATATAGCGCAGCATATTCCGTTGCGCTTTACAATTAGAACAACAGTAATAGAACAAAACTGGGTAAAAACAGACAGACATAGAGGTAGAAAGGCCCTGCTCGCAAGCTTACAATCTATAGGGAAATAGGCATAGATACACAAGGATAGATGCTACCTATTGCATAATGGTCCACCAGATTGCTAGGTTCTTAATGGGTTGTATGATGATACCCCACAAAGTTATCCAAGTGTCAGGAGGGTGTGAGACTAAAGAAAGACAAGATATGTGATGTTATGAATACTCTACAGAGGATGTAATTAGATAGGGAAGCATTGAAGGTTATGTGGGTGGGTCTGGAATTTGATAGGCTTGTCTGAAGAGGTGAGTTTTCAGGGAACATTTAAAGGTTTGGAGACTAGAGGCAAGTCTTACTGTGCGTGGGAGGGCATTCCACAGAGTGGGTGAAGCCCGGATAAAGTCCTGTAATTTTGAGTCTGAACAAGTAATGCGTGTGGATGAGAGACGTAGATCTTGTGCAGAGCGGAGAGGTCGGGTAGGGAGATATTTTGAGACAAGTGAAGAGATGTATGTTGGTGCAGTTTGGTTAATAGCCTTGTATGTGAGTAAAAGTATTTTATATTTAATACGGTAGAATACCGGTAACCAATGGAGGGACTGACAGAGCGGATCTGCAGACGATGAACGTCTGGCAAGGAAGATTAACCTCGCAGCTGCATTCAAAATGGATTGTAGTGGTGAGAGCCTATGTTTGGGAAGACCGGTCAGGAGACTATTACAATAATCAATGCGGGAGATAATGAGAGCATGGATTAGAGTTTTTGCTGTGTCTTGTGTAAGATAAGGGCGTATTTTGGATATGTTTCTTAGATGTATGTAACATGATCTTGAGACAGATTGAATGTGGGTAACAAAGGACAGTTCAGAGTCAAGAATGACACCTAGGCAGCGAGCTTGTGGGGTAGGGGTGATTGCAGAGTTCTCAACAGTGATAGAGATATCAGGTTGGAAACTACTATTGGCCGGTGGAAATATAATTAAAAGAGAGTAGCCGGGAAGCCCAGTATGAGCTGACACTCAATACCTTCTCTGGCTTATGGAAGGGTTAACAGTAACACTCCAGAGGGAGGGGGGCTGAAGGGGCAGCATGTTTTTTTAAATAGGAGACCCTCAGAGTGTAAGTTGTCCATTATCAAAGAAGCGAGTCAGGAGAACATTCTGGCTCTGTAATGTTCCGATATATCTGAAGCGGCTTCACTTCATCTCATCGTTCTACTGGTCATGAGTGCTAGTATCGGTGAGTTTAACTTCCTATTTTTATTTTCTTGAAGTTGTCTTTCTGTTGTGACTTTGACTTTTTTATCATTATATTCTTGTAACTTTCTTTTTTCTGTAACATAAGCTTTGAAGTGTTTTACTTGAATTAAATAATCTAATTTTAGATCTGGTTACTGTTGTGTATCCAATCCAACTCTCTGAAAGAGGCGTTACCAAAATATTAATAATTCTAGGTGCAGGCAAAAGCCGTAAGTTTGCCTTGGGTCATACCCTAAACGTTTGTACTTTGGCTGGTGGCAGTGATTTTGTGTGAAATAAACACACGCGCTCAGGTGTCCAGTAAAGGTGTCACGTGGCAGGGATTTGCAGATTGGCGTATCTGGGGAATCGCCGTGCCTAGGATCGTGACAAACTTTGTGACGACGCTGCCGGCCAATTCCACAAATACGCCAATTTGAGAATTGCCGCATGCGCCGTACGGGGGTCACTTTTGACACACGGGATTATTTAAATACTTTCAGCTGCCACCAGCAAAGACTTTTCAACGTATTACGGACATTGCAGGCGTCTTTAGCTTTACCTGTCACACACACACTGCAATACTTAGAAAAATAGATAGGCGTGAGCCACACAGGCGTTGGAGTTCATAAGAACAACAGGATCAGAACTAAAATTAGGATTTTAATTTCAAGAATACTTCAGAGCTTTGGTTACAAAAAGGTTACAAAGATTATTAAGAATATTTTAAAAACACACACAGAATACAGCAATCTCAATAAATGAAAAGAAAAGAAAAACTTACAGAAACCTTTACACTTACGCAAACAAGTTTTAAGTATTTCTGTTGTGGGGGACTTCACAGAAACTCAGGTCACCTCCAGCATACTAGCTGTATCCCCAAGAGATCACACCTCCTATTTTCATGAGTGGGACAGATATAGTCTCCAGCTTCATCAGGCCCCCTCCCTTGGGATTTTTAACCACTTTCCTGTATTTCCTGAATTGGTACTATTATGTGCCCACGCCCCTTTCCCATGAAGCCATGCCCCTATATATTTGATCCGCGCCTCAGGCACGCTCTGTCCCTATTTTCAGTTGGGGGACGCCAATGGAAAATTTCGCCCTGAGCGCCCCTGGATCTTGTATTGCTAAACCCAGCCATGTTACTGCATCTACCTGGCGCAACGTGTATAAGATGCTCTACCTGGTGTAATGTGTATAAGGGGCTACCTGGCGCAGTGTGTATAAGGGCTCTACCTGGTGCAAAGTGTATAAGAAGCTCTACCTGGTGCAATGTGTATAAGGGTCTACCTGGTGCAATGTGTAAGAAGCTCTACCTGTTGCAATGTGTATAAGGTGCTACCTAGCTAAATGTGTATAAGAGGCTCTAGCTGGTGCAAAGTGTATAAGGGGCTACCTGGTGCAGTGTGTATAAGGGACTTTACCTACAGCAAAGTGTATAAGAAGCTATACCTGGTGCAATGTGTATAACGGGCTCTACCTGGTGCAATGCGTATAAGGTGATACCTAGCACAATGTGTACAAGAGGCTCTAGCTGGTGCAATGTGTATAACGGGCTCTGCCTGGTGCAAAGTGTATAAGAGGCTCTACCTGGTGCAATGTGTAGAAGGGTCTACCTGGTGCAATGTGTATAAGAAGCTCTACCTGGTGCAATGTGTATAAGGTGCTAACTTGCTTAATGTGTATAAGAGGCTCTAGCTAGTGCACTGTGTATAAGGGGCTACCTGGCGCAGTGCATATAAGGGACTCTACCTGGTGAAAAGTGTATAAGGTGCTACCTAGCATAATGTGTATAAGAGGCTCTAGCTAGTGCAATGTGTATAATGGGCTCTACCTGGTGCAAAGTGTATAAGGTGCTACCTAGCACAATGTGTATAAGAGGGTCTAGCTAGTGCAAAGTGTATAACGGGCTCTACCTGGTGCAAAGTGTATAAAGAGGTTCTACCTGGTGCAATGTGTATAAGAGGCTGCTTGGTGCAATGTATATAAGATGCAATGTATATAAGTAATCTCACCTACTTTGGTATTGGCTCTGCCTACAGTTGGTTCGGTGCCGCCCACATGAGGCCACTTCTAGATTTTTTTCCAGGACCACTTTTGTTTCCCAATCCGCCCCTGCATACTTGCCTACCCTCCCGGAAGCTGCGGGCGGCTACTGATTTTTCGGGTAGTCCCCAGCAGCCCCGGAAGGGTAGGTCAGTTTTCCGCATCCCACAGATTCCTGCCAGCTTTACTAGGATGGGTCGAAATGAATGGCTTATCTGCACCGGGGCGGGACTAATTGCGTCATTTAGCCCATACCCGCGGACCAGCGAATAACCGGTATTTCTCATACGTCCAAGAGGATGCTGGGGTCCACTTCATGACCATGGGGTATAGACGGTTCCGCAGGAGCCATGGGCACTCTTAAGACTTTTCAATGTGTGTGAACTGGCTCCTCCCTCTATGTCCCTCCTCCAGACCTCAGTTTTAGAAATGTGCCCAGGCAGACTGGATGCACTCTAGGGAAGCTCTACTGAGCTTCTCTGAAAAGACTTATGTTAGGTTTTTTATTTTCAGGGAGAACTGCTGGCAACAGGCTCCCTGCTTCGTGAGACTGAGGGGGCAGAAGTAGGAACCAACTTCCTGAAGAGTTTCATGGTTCTGCTTCTGGCTGACAGGACACCATTAGCTCCTGAAGGGTACTGAGCGCTAGCCGTGTCTAGATGCTCACTCCCACAGCACGCCGTCACCCCCTCACAGAGCCAGAAGTCAGAAGACAGGTGAGTAGAAGAAGACATCTTCTATCAAGAAAAGTGACGGCTGAGGTACAGCGCGGCTGGCGGGAGCGCAGCGCGCCATTGCTGCCCACACACACAGGTACTGCAGGGTGCAGGGCACGGGGGGAGGGGGGGGGCGCCCTGGGCAGCAAAAACACCTCTATAAACTGGCAAAAAGGGGGCATAAGATGCCCAGGCACAGCCCTACCCCCGCCAGTATAAATATTATGAAGTTTCTGAGGTAAAAAGGGCGGAGCTTCTTCCTCAGGCAGCCAGCACACTGCTCAGTGCCATTTTCTCTCTCCTCAGGCTGCAGAGACATCGCTGGTCCTCCTTCACTTCTGACTACAAGTATCAGAGTGCAAAACAGGGGGGGGGGCACAAGCGAATTTGGTGCTTTACAAGTGTGTTTTACTGTGTAAACAGCGCTGCATGTCAGTGGGCATTCTGTGTTCACAGGCATTAAATACTGGCGCTGGGGTTGTGAGCTGGCTGCTCCTAAACTGTGTCCCTCTGACAGAATTTACTGTGGGTCTGTCCCCTATAAGTCCCAGTGTGTCTGTGTGTGTGTTGTACACGTGTGTAAGACATGTCAGAGGCAGGGAATTCCTCCCCGGAGGAAACCATTTTAGAGACACAGAAGTGTAATGTGGTGGCGCTGCCGGCACACCAAGAGCCTGCATGGGTGAAAGAAATACGTGATAGTATGCATCATATCAATAGGAGATTATATAAGTCTGAATCTCATGCTGAGTGCTGGAGAAAATCTGTGGAGGATGTGATTTTTCAGGGCTCTGTTCTTTCATCCGCAGGCGACCCCTCTGGGTCGCATAAGAGACCATTTGCGAATATTGTGAATACTGATACCGACACGGACACTGATTCTTGTGTCGACGATAATGACTCCAGAGAAATAGATCATAAATTGGCAAAAAATATACAATATATGATTGTGGCTATAAGGGAAGTTCTGGAAGTCACGGAAGCCACTCCTGTACCTCAGGAGAAGGCTTATTTCTATAAAGAAAAGAAATCTAAGGTCACTTTCCCTCCTTCCCATGAGCTTAATACACTCTTTGAAGGGATGTGGGTGAATCCCGAAAAGAAATTTCGTATTCCCAAGAGAATTCAGATAGCTTATCCTTTCCCGGTGGAGGACAGGAAAAAATGGGAGTCACCCCCTTTGTTAGACAGTGCACTGTCTAGGTTGACAAAGAAGGTAATTCTCCCTGCACCTGGCACGGCTTCACTAAAAGAGCCGGCAGACCGAAAGATGGAAACTACATTGAAATCCATTTATGTTGCCAATGGTACGCTGCTCAGGCCCACAATTGCTTGAACGTGGGTGAGTCGCACTATTGAAAAATGGTCAGAAAGCGTGTCATCAGAAATTGACACGATTGATAAAGATGAAATACTCCTTAAGTTAGGGAATATCAAGGACGCTGCCGCATACATGCTAGAAGCGATGAAAGATATTGGATTCTTGAGTTCACAAGCCGCTACCATGACAGTATCGGCTCGGCGGGCGTTGTGGATTCGCCAGTGGAACGCGGATGCAGATTTCAAAAGAAATATGGAGGCTCTCTCCCATATAAATGTGAGGCCTTATTTGGCGATGGACTGGATGCGTTAGTCTCGGCGGCTACCGCAGGTAAGTCGACATTTTTGCCCTCTATGCCTGTACCGGCAAAATAGACACATGCAGTCCTTTCGGCCCAATAAATACAAAAAAGCGAGAGGTTCCCCCTTCTTTGCGGGTAGGGGAAAGGGAAAGAAGTCCACAGCAGCTTCAGGTTCCCAGGAGCAGAAGTCTACCCCTACTTCTGCCAAATCTTCAGCATGACGCTGGGGCTCCTTTGTGGGAGGCCGCTCGGGGGGGGGGGGGGGGGGGGGCACGTCTCAAACTGTTCAGCCAAGGTTGGATTCTGTCTGGCCTGGATCCCTGGGTGTAGCAAATAGTGTCCCAGTGATACAAGCTGGAGTTTCAAGACGTTCCCCCATGCCGATTTTTCAAATCGACCTTGCCAGCTTCTCTTCCAGAAAGGGAAGCAGTAACAGCGGCAATCCAAAAATTATGTCAGGATCAGGTCATAGTCCTGGTACCTTTGTCACAACAAGGGGAGGGGTTTTTGTCAAGCCTTTTTGTAGTTCCGAAGCCGGACGACTCGGTCAGACCGATCCTAAACCTGAAAAATCTGAATCTGTACTTGACACGATTCAAGTTCAAAATGGTATCACTGAGGGCAGTGATTTCCAGTCTGGAGGAGGGGGAGTACATGGTGTCTGTAGACATAAAAGATGCTTACCTGCATGTTCCCATTTATCCTCCTCACCAGGCTTATCTGAGATTCGCGGTTCAGGATTGCCATTACCAATTCTAGACGTTACCTTTCGGTCTCTCCACGGCGCCGAGGGTATTCACCAAGGTGATGGCGGAGATGATGGTTCTCCTGCGTCAAAAAGGAGTCAATATAATTCCTTATCTAGACGATCTCCTGATAAAGGCGAGATCCAGGGAGCAGTTGTTACAAAACATCACACTCTCCCTGTCAATACTCCAACAACACGGTTGGATCATAAATTATCCAAAGTCACAGTTGGAACTAACGACAAGATTGTCTTTTCTCGGGATGATTCTGGACACAGAAGTTCAGAGAGTATTTCTTCCGGTGGAAAAGGCTCTGGAAATCCAGAAAATGGTAAAACAGATATTGAAACCATCGAGTGTGTCGATCCATCAGTGCATTCGGTTGTTGGGGAAGATGGTGGCGGCCTACAAGGCAATACAGTTTGGCAGGTTCCATGCCAGGGTATTCCAGTGGGACCTGTTGGACAAGTGGTCGGGATCCTACCTACACATGCACCGGAAGATAATCCTGTCGTCAAAAGCCAGGATTTCGCTCCTGTGGTGGCTACACAGTTCTCACCTACTAGAGGGACGCAGGTTCGGGATTCAGGACTGGATCCTGGTAACCACGGATGCAAGTCTCCGAGGCTGGGGAGCTGTCACTCAGGGGGAAAGCTTCCAAGGAAAATGGTCAAGTCAGGAAGCCTGCCTTCACATAAACATTCTGGAATTGAGAGCCATTTACAACGGCCTTCAACAAGCGGTCCATCTTCTTCAAGATCATTCCGTGCAGATCCAGTCAGACAATGTAACAGCAGTCGCGTACATAAACAGGCAGGGCGGAACGAAAAGCAGAGCGGCAATGGCAGAGGTGACTAAGATCCTCCTCTGGGCAGAAAGACATGTAAAGGCTCTGTCTGCAATTTTCATCCCGGGAGTAGACAACTGGGAAGCAAACTTCCTCAGCAGACATGATCTCCATCCAGGAGTGTGGGGCCTCCACCAAGAAGTCTTCGCAGAGGTGACAAGTCTTTGGGGAGTTCCTCAAGTAGACATGATGGCATCTCGTCTCAACAAAAAGCTTCAGAAATATTGTTCCAGGTCGAGAGACCCTCAAGCAATAGCAGTGGATGCGCTAGTGGCCCAGTGAGTGATCCGGTCGGTGTATGTCTCCACTTCCGCTGATCCTAAAGGTGCTCAGGATCATAAGGAGAACAAGAGTTCAAGCAATCTTCATTTCCCCAGACTGGCCAAGGAGGGCTTGGTACCCAGATCTTCAGGAGTTGCTCATAGAAGATCCTCGGCCTCTTCCTCTTCGCGAGGACCTGCTGCAGCAGGGGCCGCGCGCGTATCAAGACTTACCACGGCTACGTTTGACGGCATGGCTGTTGAGCGCCGGATCCTAGCCCGTAAGGGTATTCCCAAGGAAGTCATCCCCACCCTTATTCAGGCCAGGAAAGGAGTAACGTCGAAACATTACCACCGTATTTGGAGGAAATATTTGTTTTGGTGTGAAACATTACCACCGTATTTGGAGAAAATATTTGTTTTGGTGTGAATCCAAGAAGGCTCCTATGGAAGAGTTTCAGTTGGGACGTTTTCTCCATTTTCTGCAGGCTGGTGTGGAGGCGGGCCTCCGATTGGGGTCAATCAAGGTCCAGATTTCGGCCTTGTCAGTGTTCTTCCAAAAACAATTGGCCTCTCTTCCAGAGGTTCAGACCTTCGTGAAAGGGGTTCTGCACATCCAGCCTCCATTTGTGCCTCCAGTGGCACCATGGGACCTTAATGTGGTGTTGCAGTTTCTTCAATCGGATTGGTTTGAGCCTCTACAAGAGATAGAGTTGAAGTGTCTCACTTGGAAAGTGGTGATGCTTTTGGCATTGGCATCTGCACGACGGGTGTCTGAGTTGGGGGCCTTGTCTCACAAGAACCCTTACCTGATCTTCCATGAAGATAGGGCAGAGTTGAGGACTCGTCAACATTTTCTTCCAAAGGTGGTTTCATCTTTCCACATAAACCAACCTATTGTGGTGCCAGTAGTTACTGACATGTTCACTGAGTCAAAGTCTCTAGATGTGGTTAGAGCTTTGAAGATTGATGTCGCTAGAACAGCTCGAATACGGAAAACAGAGTCTTTGTTTGTCCTGTATGCTCCCAACAAGATTGGGTGTCCTGCTTTCAAGCAGACTATTGCGCGTTGGATCAGAAGTACGATTCAGCACGCTCATACTACGGCTGGATTGCCGTTACCGACGTCGGTGAATGCCCATTCTACTAGGAAGGTGGGCTCATCCTGGGCGGCTGCCCGGGGTGGTCTCGGCAATGCAACTTTGCCGAGCAGCTACTTGGTCGGGGTCAAACACATTTGCAAAATTCTACAAGTTTGACACCTTGGCCGATGAAGACCTGAAGTTCGGTCAATCGGTGCTGCAGGGTCATCCGCACTCTCCCGCCCATACTGGAGCTTTGGTATAAACCCCATGGTCATGAAGTGGACCCCAGCATCCTCTAGGACGTATGAGAAAACAGGATTTTGATACCTACCGGTAAATCCTTTTCTCCTAGTCCATAGAGGATGCTGGGCGCCCATCCCAGTGCGTACTTTACCTGCAGTTTTGTTTATTAAAGTTACACAGGTTGTGTTTTATTAGTTTCAGCATGTTGCTGTAATTGGTTCATGCCTGTTGGCGTGTGTTAAGCCATGTTGTGCAACATGGTTGAGGTGTGAGCTGGTATGTATCTCACTATTAGTATTAAAGTAAATCCTTTCCTCTAAATGTCCGTCTCCCTGGGCACAGATCCTATAACTGAGGTCTGGAGGAGGGGCATAGAGAGAGGAGCCAGTTCACACCCATTGAAAAGTCTTAAGAGTGCCCATGGCTCCTGCGGAACCGTCTATACCCCATGGTCATGAAGTGGACCCCAGCATCCTCTACGGACTAGGAGAAAAGGATTTACCGGTAGGTATCAAAATCCTGTTTTCTTTGCCTTAGGGGCGGAGCCTAATGACATATCAGTTCGGCCCCGCCCCCCGAAGTAGCCTGTTGTGTCTCCTCTCCGGGCTTCTCCCGGAGAGGAGACTTAAAAGGTAGGAAAGTATGATTTGATTCTGCATAAAAACTGAGATTTTAACAATATGAAGCTACTTGCACTTTGTAAAAAATAAATAATCAGCAGTGCAATTGAGCAGATCTATGTAGTGTGCAACCACACATCCAATCCCTTGCAGCCACACACTACATAGATCTGCTCAGCTGCAATGCTGATCATTTTTGCTGGACTTCAAAAAAGGGGGAAGCTGCAAGTGAAAGTAACAGCGCCCCCTACCCTGCAGAGCTATGTGTGGTGGGACACTCTGCACACCTATTTATGGCCTTGATGCCAAGAGAGCACTATTGCTTTTTTCATATTTCTAATATTTTACGCTGGAGAAAGAGTACTTTAAGATTTTTACGTTTTTTCACATAGAATTTATTTTCGTTTCAGAAACACAACAAAGAACCAGGCAAATAGTTAAAACATACAATATAATCATATAATATTTAAGGCATTGGAGAGTGATAAAGTAGAGAGAGAGAGATCAACTACCAACCAATCAGCTCCCAACTGTCATATTTCAAACACAGCCTGTAACATGCCAGTTAGGATCTGATTAGCTAGTACCTTGGGGTCATTCCGACCCGTTCGCACGCAGCGGTTGTTCGCTGTGGTGCAAATGGGTCGGGACTGCGCATGCGCGCCGTGCAATGACTCCGGGAATGAGGAAAGCGGTCGCAGTGGCGACCACAAGAAGATTGACAGGAGGAAGGCGTGTCGGGGGGTCAACTGACCGTTTTCCGGGAGTGGTCCAGTGAACGCAAGCGTGTCCAGGCGTTTTGAGGGCGGATGTCTGACGTCAAATCCGAAACCTGCATCGCTGGATCCGTCGCAAATGGTAAGTATGTTCAGGGCTGGTCTTGTTTTGCTATAAACTTTTTTTAGCATAGCAGGGCTGCACAAGCGTTCGCAGCCCTGCTATGCTAAAATACACTCCCCCATAGGCGGCGTCAGGTTGATTGCACGAGCAGCAAAAAGTTGCTACGTGTGATCAACTCAGGATGACCCCCCTTATCTCTCTCCACTTTTTCACTTTCCAAGGCTTAGTACATCTGCCCCATAAGGAGCAAAATATACCTCATTTCAGACCCCGTGTCAGAGAATTCATGATGAAGGGGGGCGGTTTCACTCCAAGGAGAGGGAGATGGAGAACAAAAGGGGAGGGGGCAGCTTAATTTGAGAACTAAAACATAAAAGACATCCAGAATGGTAAAGTTCAGAAATATGGTATTTGGTGGTTGTGAAGTGAGGCCTAAAGAAGCTCCATAGCACGCTTGTTACATAGGTCGTTTCCAGGAGCAGCGATCTTTCAGGTGGTTCCTTGCGGCTAGGCAATTCCTTACAATCATGAATCAGGCCCTTAGTCAGGAATTGGACTCATCGCCACAGAGGGATACAGCAATGCTAACTTCTGTGCCACAGCGCTGCCGACATATATTTATGATTTTTTTTATTTTATTATGCTAAAGGTTAGTGGAAAATTTTAGTTGGCATGTTTCTGAAGTAGTAGAGGAGCCTATTATGTGAGAAATGTAAATGGATTTTCAGTCCAAAAATTAATTTCTGTAGGTAATGTTGTGGGGTGTTGGGAGTATTTGCTAAAAGTAACGTAGGGTGTACAGAATGGCTATAAAGGCAACATCTGAATTGTGATCCCCACCCTGGTGAAGTTCTGTAAATGAGTCTGGCATTTGCTCAGGGGCGTAGCCAGAACTTTGTGGGCCCCATAGCAACATTTTGAAGGGGCCCCTGTCCAAAGGTTTCTAGAGAGATGCCTCTCTGCAGCAGATGTTCATTGTATGCCCCATAATAGTGCCCTAGTTTATTTACTGAACTATAGTTGTGACTTAGCTAATGTTATCCCCGATAGTACTGCCCTTGTTTATTTTATATACCATATTATGTCACATTGTAGATGGGCCCCTTAGTACCACCCAATGGTGGAAAATGTATACAACACATGTAACTTTGACAGGGAAGGTGGGCCCCTTTCAGCTCTGGGCCCCATAGCAGCTGCACTACCTGCACCTATGGTAGCTACGCCCTTGCATTTGCTGTAGTTTTGCTGATCCTGAGGAGCTCTGAATATAAAAATAATACCTACCGTATGATATCTGATTGTTTTAATATTATTTAACCAATATATAGGGGCAGATTTAACAACAAGTGATATTCTAGTTGTCACTCATTATCAATCTTCAATGGTGTTCCAACCAATCAGCTCCTGTCATGTGTTTGAAAAATGACAGGAGCTGATTGGTTGGACCACCGTGGATCAGTGTTTCCCGATGCTCAATCCCCAATACGCTACCCAAAAAAAAAACAATCGAGCAGATAAATAAGAATACAGAAAACATAGTCATGCATCTACAGTACCTTGTTGGCTGATGCTTCTTCACAATACCTGCCTTATCTATTTGGTTGAATTCTGCCTTCTATTACAGCATGGTCATTTCCAATGTGAGTCCCATTAGATTCTACTTTATGTGCCTTGTCCATGTCACTGCTTGTCAAATTTCCCTCACCATGTCTGCCATCCCATTTCCTGTAAACGTATATATTGGCAGCATCAAAACAATGCTTAACCAAGGGAAAAGCCGGCATTGTATACAGACATCATGTAATAACATGTCATACTGTAAGTGACTTCCTGATACAATGTTGTAGCGCTTGTAACTTAAGTAAACTTTTATACCTGAATTTAACATATTGGAAAAAACAATGGGGGGTGCTTATGGAGGTAAGGACAGAGAGTACAAGAGGAGAAAAGGGAAGGGTGAGAGAAATGAGGAAGGGAGATAAAGAAATGGAGAAGATGAGGAATAGTCCTCTCGGAAAGTGATTTTGAGAGGGGATAAAACCTGATGAACTTGCAGAAATTAAGGAAACTTGATGGTTTATAATGAAGTGTAAATAATAATAATAATAATAATAATAATTTTATTTATATAGCGCTCTTTCTCCAATAGGACTCAAGGCGCTCAACAGACAGAACAAACATAGGGCCTAATTCAGACCTGATCGCTGGACTGCTAATTTTGCTGTCCTGCATTCAGATAGTCGCAGCCCAAGGGCAGTGGCGGATTTAGCGGGGGGCGATTAGGGCGAACGCCCCCCCTACACATACCGGCACCGGGATAGAGGCCGGGTCCCGCCGCAGTGTTGGGAACGGGGTGGAGAGCGGTGCAGCGCGGCGGGGGAAGGGGAGAGAGAGAGCGTCCTGACGCGCGTACAGGGAGGAGGGGGCGTGGTCAGAACAGAGGCCGGCGGGGACAGGCTACAGTGATTGTGTACACTGCTGCCTCTGCCGTCCCTTCTCTGTCTCCTCAGAGACCTGACCACGCCCCCTCCTCCCTGTACGCGCGTCAGGACGCTCTCTCTATCTCCCCTTCCCCCGCCGCGCTGCACCGCTCTCCACCCCGTTCCTAACACCGCGGCGGGACCCGGCCTCCATCCCGACTTCTCATGCTGCTGCGGACAAAATATGAGTAGGTGTCAGTGTATGCCATGTCTCCTCCCCTCCAAGCTAAAGTGTGTGTGTGTGTGTGTGTGTGTGTGTGTGTGTGTCATATCTTCCACCCCCCCTTCTCCTCCTAGCTTGCTAGCTAAAGTGTGTGTGCCATGTCTCCCCTCCTAACTAAAGCGTCTGTGTTCCATGTCTCCCCCCTCCCCTCCTAGCTAAAGTGTCTGTGTGCCATTTCTCCCCCCTCTTCTCCTAACTAAAGTGTATGATATATCCCCCCTCCTAGCTAAAGTGTGTGTGTGCCACGTCTCCCCCCTGTGTTTTTTTTCCTCGCTGCCCCAGTGTAAGTTAATATGGGGGTAGGATTCCCCTTGCCCCCAGTGCCTGCATTATTTTGGCTCATTCAGTGTACTGTAATGTGAATTTCGGCCCATTCAGTGTGCTATAATGTGAATTTCGGCTCATTCAGTGTGCTACAATGTGAATTTCGGCTCATTCAGTGTGCTACAATGTGAATTTCGGCTCATACAGTGTGCTATAATGTGAATTTCAGCTTATACAGTGTGCTCTAATGTGAATTTTGGCTCATACAGTGTGCTATAATGTGAATTTGAGCTCATTCAGTGTGCTATAATGTGAATTTCAGCTCATTCAGTGTGCTACAATGTGAATTTCAGCTCATTCAGTGTGCTATAATGTGAATTTCGGCTCATACAGTGTGCTATAATTTGAATTTCGGCTCATTCAGTGTGCTATAATGTGAATTTGTGCTATAGAAACATAAAATTTGTCGGCAGATAAGAACCACTTGGCCCATCTAGTCTGCCCCCTTTTTTTTTTACATTATTTTTATCTCTAACCTTATTTGATCCTTATTTCTTTGTAAGGATGTCCTTATGTCTATCCCATGCATGTTTAAATTGCCCTACTGTCTTAGCCTCTACCACCCCTGATGGAAGGAATGGCGATTCGCCAGTCTGTATCACCAGTGCGCAGGGTTCTCTCCACTAACTGGCAACATTTTATTAGTAATGGCAACAATAGGAAATTTTAGAAGCGAACGGGAAGGGCATTACTAAGTGGGAGGGGCTATGATTAGGGGGAGGAGTCATCATTCTTAAACCGCCCCCCCTAAAAGTTAAGTCTAGATCCGCCACTGCCCAAGGGGAGTGTAAATTTGCCTGTGCAAGTGTGCGAATGCATGTGTAGACCATGCTAAAAATGTCCCTCAGTCAGCGGACAGCTGCAAATCCGTTCGCACCTCACTCACCATGGAATGTTTTTACCACTGTGTGCAGCCCAGGACTTACTCCTATAGTGCGATGAGAACAGGCTGATCGGGTCCGGAGTTGACGTCAGACACCCTCCCTGAAAACGCTTAGGAACGCCTGCGATTTCCCTGACACTCCCAGAATACGGTCCGTTACCTCCCACAGGTGGCCTCTTCCTGTCAATCAGCTTGCGAATGGCTGTGCAATTAAAATTTTCACACCAGCTTGTCGCTGTTTGAAGTGGGCGTTTCTAGGTGGCAACTGACCGTTTTCAGGGAGTGCTTAGAAAAACACAGGCGTGTCAGAAAAAAAGCAGGCGTGGCTGGGCGTTCGCTGGGCGGGTGTGTGACGTCAAAAGCCATCCCTCCGTCGTTAGAATCAACGCACACGAAGAGTAACTACAGGGCTGGTCTTGTTTTGCACAAAAAGATTTTGCAGGCGCTCTGCTGCACAGGCGTTCGCACTTCTGCAAAGCGAAAATACACTCCCCGCTGGGCGGCGACAATGCGTTTGCACTGCTGCTAAAAACTGCTAGCGAGCGATCAACTCGGAATGACCCCCATCAACTGTACCCGTGTTACATTAGTTTGCAATCACTTTGCAGTTAGGAGCCATATAAGAGGCTATAGCCTAGAGAATGAAGGTAGGACAGCAACTCAATAACCACCCATACCCCTGATCCAGAGGGAGAGTGCCACTGATGTATTGCACAATGTTTCCAATGTAAAAATACTTAAGTCATAAATGCTAAATTACATGCCGATAGATGGAGAAAGTGTACCTTCACTCTGAGTCTCTTCTGGAACCAAATAAATAGGGAAACCCTGTGTTGAAGAGAGAAGACGACTGCGTGGATAATTATGATGGGGAGTATTTGGAACAAATACAAGATCCCTGGTAAAATATTCATTTTGACCACTGCAATATGGCTTATCCAATATATAATCAGTCTTCAACAGAGACAATGTATTTTTAGAGATAAAAATAAATACCCAAGCATTTTATCTTATTTGGCTAATAAAATAATTAAACTGATAATCACGCTTCAGAAGATTTGTGGAACTCAGCCATAGGTAAAGGTCATATGCATTCATTTCAAACTTGGATAGCAGACTAAAACGGATGGATTTCTTTAAATACATATATAAAGGGTAATCAGAATGTTCAAGATATAGAATATAATCATCATATAGTACGATATTGTCTTCCTGGGATCCCCTCGTGTACTCACCAGTCCAGTGTTATGTCATATGCTGGTGGTCAGTAGTGCAACAACTAATGCAAATGTAAATGGTGAGAGTAGGTAATGCTGTCATGTCCCATTCAGGCCTTGTAATTGGCCAGAGAGAGAAAAGATGCTCAAGGATTACCGTCGAAAATGGCAGTACTGGGCTTCTTTATAATGATGTTCATTCCAGACAGAGCATACGTTCAATTTACTGACTGTTGGGATCCCGGCGGTCACAGATAACGACGCCAGAACCCGACAGCCGACAATACCGCCAGCTAGAATCCCGGCAAAACAGGACTATACCCACTCGTGGATGTCGACGACACCCATAGAGTGGGAATAGATCCTGTGGCGAGTGCAGCGAGCCGCCGAGCCCGCAAGGGGACTCTTTGCGCTCGCCCTGCTGCCGGCATTCTGGCGGGTGGGGTGCCACTGTTGGGATATGAACAGCCGGCATCCAGCTGAAAACAGAAATCTATCTAATATTTAAAAAAATTATATTTGCAGCCTCTGAAATACGTGATTATTCTGGTTTGTACCACATTTCATAATCCTGCATTTACAGTCCGGTTTTTATAGCGCTATGTTTCCTTATTTTGTTTTATATGATATTATTTCCCTGCTGCTGCTGACATAGTGATCGCTAGTTGTCTTCCAATAAAGATAAGCTGTGTGTACTGTTCTAACCATCAATCCTTTGTGTAGTTTACTTGTTATAGAACATTTGTATTTGCTTTGTAACCTGTATATTGACATGAATAGCTACAGAATGTTGATGCTTACTTAGCTTTCAACAGAAAGTGATTTACTTTGTAAAACAAGCCTGATCTTGTCATAAAACCTTACTACAACAGCTGAAGCGCCTCTTCCTAAATAAGGATTGGCATTTACGGGCTGATCCAGAGTCATATTGCCTATCGCAGTTCTTCTGCACATACGTATATGTCACACTGCGCAAAAGTCCAGGTAGTATGCAAACAGACGGAGTTGTGATTAAGGCACTTGGGGGATCCGCAGTCTCAGAAATGTGCTGCAAATTCAGTGGGCGTTCCTAGGCGGTGACAGAGAGGAGGCTTAGTGCACGCAGAGATGGTCCATTTTATGGGCGTAATATGGAAGTGTTGTAGGTGTACCGGTGAAAGTGGTTGCGTACAGAGACAGTGAACCGCTCACATAGCAGGCCATACTCAGACGGGCTGGTTTCTCTGGTGCATCTACAGATGCACAAATTGGTATTGACAGTGGGCATTTCAGTACTGGCACTTTTTTACGCACAGATGTACACCAGGGATGGGCTTTGTAGTGGCATTTGCATAAACTCATAGACTGGTGACCGGCAATAGCCGTAGACTATTCAGAATCAGCCAAGTACTGTCACCAGTACAAGACGTGTGTAATGCATGTAGATCATCATAATAAACGCATCACTGTCCAACTTGTGAAAACTATATAGATGTCTTAAAGGTGTTAATGAAAGTGCAATGAGCAATATGACAGTTACTGTACTTGTTATCCTTCTATTTAATGTTGCCTTGGATTGTAATGTGTCTGGGCTTTTTTCTTCACCCCTTTGTTTCTGCTACATTGCACTTATGTCTGGTCAAAACTGGACTTAAATCAAGTATAAACAGACATGGTCTGATGTAAATCTGCTGGATATATTGAGGTCATTCTGAGTTGATTGCTCGCTAGCTAGTTTTAGCAGCCGTGCAAACGCTATGCCGCCGCCCACTGGGGAGTGTATTTTAGCTTAGCAGGAGTGTGAACGCATGCACAGCCGAGCTCTGCAAAAACAGTTTGTGCAGTTTCAGAGTAGCTCGGAACCTACTCAGCGCTTGCAATCACTTCAGCCTATTCCTGACCGGATCTGACGTCATACACCCTCCCAGCGAACGCCCAGTCACGCCTGTGTTTTTGCAAACACTCCCTGAAAACGGTCAGTTGACACCCATTAATGCCCCCTTCCTGTCAATCTTCTTGCGGTCGCCAGTGTGAAGGAAAACTTTGCTAGAACCTGAGCACAACCACAAAGAGCTTTGTACCCGTATGTCGCGCGTGCGCATTGCGGTGCATACGCATGCGCAGAAATGCCATTTTTTCATCTGATCGCTGCGCTGCAAAAATCGTCAGCGAGCGATCAACTCAGAATGACCCCCATTGTCCTGTACGTTTCAAGAACAGCATAATTATAAAAAAAATAAAAAATTACCACATTAGAGCATGGTTGACA
This sequence comes from Pseudophryne corroboree, assembly GCF_028390025.1. Classification (NCBI taxonomy): domain Eukaryota; kingdom Metazoa; phylum Chordata; class Amphibia; order Anura; family Myobatrachidae; genus Pseudophryne; species Pseudophryne corroboree. The sequence goes on from NC_086445.1 coordinate 808,820,694, forward strand.
TAGTGGTTAGCATCCTCACAGGTCTGTGGTCATGTGCTAAATTCCCGACTAAGAGGCTGATTCTGAGTCTTACACAAAGTGGCAGTAGTTACGGGCAGCTGTTGAAACCAAAGTTCCTAGCTTATGCTACAGAGAGAATCTGTTCAACTAATGGTGAAACCCCGGCGGCTCCAGAGGTTGGGCTGCTGCGCAGTCCAAAATTTAAATAGGGGAGCCGCACCAACTGTCATCGCAAACTGACTCACTGGCAGTTGGTGCAGCTCCACTGTTTTAATTTTGGACTACTCTGCAGCCCCACCTCTGCTGCAGCAACTAGCGGGGTTGGTGCATGAGGAAACCCGTGCCACCCATTGGTTTTGCACCGGCTACCACATTCATCACCATTAGTATCGGCTCTTACACCAGCCCCATGCTAGGTGCAAGATACGTCAGACACAGGCTGCCCTTCCCCGTATGCACAAATCGTGCAGAGCTTTACATTCATGACCACGACAGTCCCACAAGACAGGGTGGCTATGTGCGATTGATTTGTCATCGCCCAGTTCATGCCCCACAATGCCCTGTTTCAGGGAAAGATATTTATGGCCAAGTTACTTCTGACTCAGAACAGGACGGACATATGCAAAGATGCACATATTTGCATCTGCACACTGAGGGTGATTCCGACTTGATAGTAGCTGTGCTAAATTTAGCACAGCTACGATCAGGAACACAGACATGTACGATCAGGAACACAGCCACGCATGTCAGTACCTGCCCTGTCGCTGAAGTACAAAAGCATCGCACATCGGCGATGCTTTTACACTTCAGGAGTATCTCCCGGCCAGCGCAGCTTTTGCGTGCTGGCTGGGAGTTACTCTGCGCTGCCCGGCTCGCAGTGGCTGCAGTGACATCACGCAGTCGCTGCGGTCCGCCCCACGCACGGTTCGGCCATGCCTGCGTTGGCCGGACCGCGCCCACAAAATGGCAGCCAAACGCCGCCGTGCCACCCAGCGACCGCCTCTGCCTGTCAATCAGGTAGAGGTGATCGCTAGGCAACAACAGTCGACGGCTGTCAGCCATGTGCCGGCGCACTGCGGCGCCAGCGCTTGCACAGTTCTGACCTGATCGCTGCGCTGCGATGAACTGCAGTAAGCGATCAGGTCAGAATGACCCCCCACTGTGCGTACAAACTCGCGGTTGATCTTTGCAGAGAGTATTTAAAAGCCTGGGATCATTTGGGGCAATTATGGGAAGTGCTGTCAAAAGTGCAGGCATGTCATGACCATTTTAAGGGCGTGTCTCAGCCCGCGACTGTGGTCCAGTAAGCAGCTGCAATGGCTCCGGTGTCTTACTTCCTGCTGCCAAGCTGCACAATTATATGCCTATTCTGTACTTCGCTAATCAAACTATTTGCAACCGGTCCTGCATATAGGTGTCTCATTACAAATCCAGGTTGTTGCAGCATTTGCACATTCTTTAGCGCAGTCACTGTGTACACATTCATAGTAGCAGCGGAATTACCATATGTCTCTGAATCAGGCCTTATATACAGTATGTGGAAATTGGTTTTGGATCAGCAATGTTGAATTGCTCCAGTGCTTTAGTATCCACAGCTGCTGCTTGCAGCGATTTTGATAATAAGGGCCTGATTCAGATGTGGCCGCAATGCCACTGTTTGCTGAGTTAAAAGATTATCGGCCGACAGTGTATGCATCTCAGATGTACTGCACATGCGCCAAGGCACCTTCGCGATGCCGTTCACAGTGAGGATATTCGTTTTCAAGGCATAACCTATATCTGCAATCCCATCTGCAGAAATAATGAATCCAGTATCGCAGTTCCTGTGGCCATTCTCCGCAACCATAGGGGTAGTCAGATGGTTGATTATGGACAGAACTACGAACACCTCTGCGTGTTTGAATGCAGTTGCTGGAATCCGCAATGCCGCTGGCACGGATCCCAGTACATTTCCTGGTGGTTGAACCAATAGCCTGTTTTAGCACAGTGGCTATATAAGAATGCTGGTACTGGTACTTTATCTCCTGGTACTTGGCTGGTACTTTATCTCCAGCGACTTTATCTCCATCTAAGGCTTAGTAAATAGACCCCTTAGTATGGGATGCAGTTAAAATGCCGGCTGCTGGATCATGGTGTTCATAAGACCGACACAGGAATCCTGACAGCTGGCATTTTACCGACAGCCGGAAGAAGACCAACACCTGCTCGTAATCCCCACTCGGTTGGTGGGTCCATACCACTGCTCGCCACCAGACCCAAAGCATGGCAAGTGCAGCAAGCCCGCGAGGGGACCCGCTGCCAGTATTCCGGTAGTAGTCGTATACTGACAGCCGGCATCTCATACGCTGCTATATCATACTGAATCCCTGAATGGTCCCTTTGACCTGTGAAGGAGTTAGCCAGTATCAGACAATCTTCTCTTTTTCACATGCCATCAATGTAGCCAAAAGTAGGTGCCCCTCATCGGGAACACCCTGGTTCAGTGCATCAGGAGACGGCAGGAGTAATATTTTTGCTGTGAGCTGTCTGTTTAGTGTTCCTAAAAAATTATTTATTGAACATAACTGAGTGGACTTAGCGCCTGATTGGGATTTGTACGCCCCCCTGATGGTTTACATATAAACCTATGGTGTGTGGTCAGCACATGCTCAAGAATCATTCTGTGCTCGCAACCCTCATAGACACATCATGATTGGGGGGTTGAAGGGCAAATCAGCACCGTTCTAAAAAATAGGGATGTGTCATCCCTGTATTGTAGGCATGCCGGCCCTAGGTCTGTGTCGTCGGACGCAGACTTCCTGGGCCTGGTCAGTAACTCACCCCCACCCCGCAATGCCTCCCCCCCCATTCACACACACATACACCATCCCCCCATCCCACCAAACTGCACCAATAGATATGCAGTGCAAAATAGCAAGATCTGACTGTGACACCGATTTGTCTGCAGTTCTGTATCAAGGCCCTCATTCCGAGTCGATCGCACGTAGCAACTTTTTGCTGCTGGTGCGATCAACTAATCTCCGCCTATGGGGGAGTGTATTTTAGCTTAGCAGGTCTGCGATCGCTTGTGCAGCCCTGCTATGGTAAAAATTTCACTCAAAACAAGAGTAGCCCTGGACATACTTACCCTGTGCGATGGATCCAGCGATGATGGGCCTGGCTTTGACATCACTCCTCCGCCCTCCGTTCGCCTGGACACGCCTGCGTTTTGCTTACCACTCCCCAAAAACAGCAGCAAACGGTAGGTTGACGCCCCGGAACGCCCTCTTGCTGTCCATCTTCTTTGCGATCGCCGTTGCGACCACTTTCTTCTCTGTAGGCGTTGTTGCCCAATGCATGCGCATTCCAGACCCGATCACACCACAGTGAAGAACCGCTGCGTGCGAACGGACCCCCCAAGTTCAGTATGAGGATTGTAAGTCTGAATCCACTTTTGGTAATTGCATCCTTTACTTTCAGCTACTGAAAAATTTGATATACCATAAAAAAGTGGAAGTACAAAGGCGACCTGTAATCTTATCTAAAATTGTCCATGATGTACTGACAATGTGTGACTTAGTGCTCACTCTAGATCTTGTGTATGGATTAGTGTTCCTTTTCATAATCCACATTAAATCAGAACAATGCCAAACTTCTGTTCAGTGTTTACATTTTATTTTATCCCTGTCGATGATTTGTTTTCTGCTGCTTATGTTTGCCAGGAACAATTGGTTGCCTAGTAACGGAAATACATGGAAAATGAGATGTTGTTTTTTTGTTTTTGTTTAATATTGAAGCCCATGAGATCAAAGAACTGCTCCTGTAATAATGAAAATATAGCCTTTGGTAAAGAACCTTATGTTCCTGTATATAGAAAATGCAGCTTAAAAGAAAATTTGTAACATTTTTATACACACCTTGACAACTGTCTTATGTTAGGCCATTTATATCAGCAAGTCATTGTTTATAACAATGATGCAATAAGTGCACGTGCAGTAACCCATACTGCCAGACATGCAGATGTGTCCTCATACACCTATGGGTATAATTATAAACTGTGTTTATACCAGAAAATTAAAAGGGTAATGCTTTTACTAGCAGTGTTTTGCTAGTAAAAGCATTGCCCTTTTAAATTTTATATATTAAAAAGATCACAAGTGTCTGGCTTTATAACCCAATGCTTCTTCACAGATTCAGACACGTTTGCACACAAACGTATAAATGTCGCACATCAAATTGCTGACTGCAATAGAGCAAAGCAGTTTTGTTGCTTCCAGTTGTATTATTTGTACAAATAAAGGGCCTAATTCAGTAAGGATTGCAAATTCTGCTAATTAGCAGAATTTGCAATCCTTTGGATCACATGCTGGGGGCCGCCCATCGCTGGGCAAGGCCGCCCAGCATGCTGACCGTCGCCTCCTCCCGTTCAACAAGCAGAAATTGCAAACGCATCCCATGTTAGCAGAAACTGAGGAAGCCTCCTGCCGGCGTAGCTTAGCTTCGCCCGCAGGAGGCCTGCTGCCATGTTCTCTATAGCGGCGGCTGCGTGTGATGTCACGCAGCCGCAATGATCTCGCCCCGACACCCCCGTTCATGCCGCAGTGCCCCCGCAATGCTCCTTCTGCCCTGGAAACGGAGTGTTGCAAACCTACCACCCCCCGCCCCACGACCGCCTCTGCCTGATTGACAGGCAGAGGCAATCGCATTTTCTGCGCCACCCCCTGTAGAAAGCGCGGGCGCATGCGCAGGACGGGTGCTGCGCATGCGCAGGACAGGTGCTGCGCATGCGCAGGATGGGTACTGCGCATGCGCCCGTGGAGCGAACGTAATAATTCCGGTTAGATCGCGATTTGCGATCGAACCTGAATTAGCCCCTATATACACATTATGAGAGCAAAAGACGCTTGGAGCAGCTGGGTCACACAAGACCTGGCATGCCGAGAGGGGATATTTAGTGCAGCTGAAGTCACAGTGTATGAGAAGACATCTGTATGCTTAATAGTTATATTTACATTAGACTTATCATAACTAATAGATAATAGACACCCAAGCACAACTCAGAAGGCAGCTTGTGATTAGAACACGTGGGTAACCCTAAAAACCTAGATAAGAACATACCTCCCAACTGTCCCAATTCCAGTGGGACAGTCCCGTTATTCGGACACTGTCCCACTGTTCCACCCACTAGCCACAGTGTCTCTTGGGCAGGGAGATGGTTGGGTGAGCCTTTGATCACCACTGCTCTGCTCTACAAAGCAGTGGATTATGACCGCTGCTCAACCAATTCCAGTCTCCTGCACATGAATCCTGTGTCCTATCAGCAGCCAGGGCACCATATATAAGTCCCTCCCTGGCAACTACTCATTGCCAGTGCAACTTCTGCTGTAACCTGTCTGTTAGTTCTAGTCTGCAGTATTCAGAGTTTGACTTCACAGTTCAATGTGTTCCACCAAGCTGCTGTGTGTTTCTCCAGTGCTAGCCAGTATTGCTGATTGCTATCTTGAGACTCCTGTGTATTATTGAAAGCTTCCAAGTTCCAGCCAGTCCTGCTGTACTCTATTCAGGACTGCTAAGTGGTTCGCTGTGCTTGCCATGCAGCGGGCTCGGTGGCTCGCAGCACTCGCTACAGGTTCTATTCCCACTCTATGGGTGTCGTGGACACCCACGAGTGGGAATAGTTCCTGATGGTTGGCATGCTACCACTGCATGGGCACTATTAGGCAAAATTTGTAAGGGGCACACCACTGTGTGGTCATAATGTGTAAGTGACACCACCACTGTGGGTATCGCATGTAAGGGGCACTACTACTGTGGCATAACGTTATGTGGCGCTACTACTGTGTTAACATAATGTGTAACGGGGACTACTACGGTGTGGGCATAACTTGTAAGGCGCTCTACTATTGTGTGGGCAAAACTTGTAAGAGGCAATACTACTGTGGGCATCATGTGTATGGGGCACTACCACTGTGTGGGCATAATGTGCAAGGGGCACTACTACTGTGGGCATCATGTGCAAGTGGCACTACTACTGTGGGCATAATGTGTAAGGGGAACTACCACTGTGTGCGCATAACATGTAGGGGGCACTATTACTGTATGGGCATAATGTGTGAGGGGCACTATTATTGTGTGGGCATAATGTGTAAGGAGCAATACAAATGTGTAAGGACTAGTACTGTGTGGGATAATATGTATAAGGTGTCAAAGTCGAAAAATATCGTGATTCACAATGCCTTGTACTAACCCCAATGCACATGCCCGCTGCTCGTGCACCCACTCCTCCGTGCGTACGCATCCCCTCAGGTTGCGTAAGGGACGCTCCGACGTCTCCTGCGCATGGAGATGTGTATTTACGGCGGAGTTTGTGAGCGTCTAGCGAGCGACTCGATCGCAACATATTTAACCTAAATAGTGTGTTTTATAGATAGTATTTTCCTTAACAATGTCAGAAAGTATGTTTAGTGTAAACGGTTCTTGGACAGAGAAATTCCTCTTTGCATGATATGAAGGGTCAGACAAAGGTAGAACGGTGATGTCTAGTATCCAGCTGTAGAGTATTTTAAATGTAACATTTCGGTGTTGGTTAGGAAGAGATTGTTCGCTCCTGCGTATAGTTATGTTTAAAAGTAGTTTCTAGACATTTACTGTATTTACTGTTCATTATCCATGCGGCGGGAATCCTGAGGATACCTCCCACCTGAGCAGTTGGAAATAGACACAGCCCACCTGTTCGAACCCACCTATGACCTTTTGTTATAATGCAGAGACACATTCCTGTGTCCAATGAACAATGAGATTGTAGGGACCATTGTATCGTACTGTATGTTGTGTATATAAAGGCCACTATTGCTGGACCAGCACTCACTCTCTCTACAAAGGTTTTCACACTGAAGGCTGAGGGCTGGTCCAGGACGCGCTTGCGAATCATTCCCACGTGTGTAAGTTTCTCTGTAGCCATTTTGTTATTCTTTATGTACGCCATTCGTTCTCATTTTGTTATCCTTTAAGTGTTTGCCATTTTATTCTCTTTGTGTTTGTTCTGTTTGCGATCGTTCGCTATTGTTCACATTTATTTCTTGTTATTCTGTTTAGGTATTGATGTTAGGTCTGTAGTGTATAAGCTGTAACTGTTTTTCCCCTTTTTATACTAAAGTATCTTCTACGAAGGTGTTGGAACCTTAACAGGTCTTGTGTGTTTCACCAGTTATTGTAAAGGGTTTCTGAGCGTCTCAATCGCTCAAACAGCTTTCATATTATCAAGGTCAATAAGCGTTACATTGTGGTAATATTACAGTACTAAGGTTTACAGTATAAGCATACCCTTACAGTGTGTTGTTAAACAAGGTTTACAGTGTGTCATTCAGTGAGTGTCAGCGCCGCTCGTGTCTCACTCTCACAGCACAGCGTCCGCTACGCCAACAGCGTAGCAGTACGGTACTTGGACCGCCTATAGCGTACTCAATACCAAGCGTAAGCCCGCGAGCGTACGTGCCGCTCGTGCGTCGCGCCCATGGTTAAGCGTCTGCTACGCTAAGTGCGTACCCTTACGGTACTCCGTGCGCCGATTGCGTACTAGTCCATAATAAGTATATAGCTTATGTTCAAAGGTAAATATTTGACTTTATCAAAGGAGTACTACTTTGTAGTGTAATTTTAATAAGGGACTGTAGTGTATGGTGTAATGTGTATAAGGAGTATTACTGTGTGGCATAATGTGTAAGGAGCAGTACTGTGTGGCATAATATGTATAAGGGGTACAACTGTGTAGTGTAATGTGAATAAGGGGCTCTAATGTGTGGTAAAATGTGTATCAACGATACTACTGTTTGGCACAATGTGTTAGGAGCATTTCTGTGTGACGTAATGTAAGGAGCGCTACTGTGTAGTGTCATTTGAATTTGGGGCACTGTTGCATGACCACGCCCTTTCTCCCACAAGACCACACCCTTTTTCCACCATGCACGCTGTGCCTATTTAAAATATGTGGGTGAGGCACCAATGCTCTTTCTAGCACAGGGCACCATAATGTATACTTAAGGCTCTGCTGATTGCTGTGTGTTACAGCATTGCTCTTTGCCCTAGAACCAGCAGTTTGGCTCTACAGATTATGCCCCTCACATAGACCAACAATCCAATGTGCTTTGTTATATGTTTGCAAAAAGACATATCAGAAACTTGTTTTTCTGTGTGTTTGTTTATGTGTGCGTGGTCATGCATCAAATATTATTTTTTGTTGTTATTGGTGCAGTTGAAGCTGTGTGGGAGATTCATTATAGCTGCTGACCTCTCATACATTGCCTTGGATATCGTCCTGGATATCAGCTTGCTATCTTTTAGAGAGCAGCGCCGATATGGACAGGGGCGCCCCTGTCTCTGAACAAAAAACGCTGCTGCGCTCGCTGCCGGTATTGCGGCTGTTGGGATGCTGCTGTCAGGATCCTGACAGCTGGCATCCTATCAGCCGGCATATCATACTGAACCCCTATAAAAAAGCCCTGTCTTCAACAAACAAACATTAGCAGTCTCTGTTTTGTAAAAGCTCTTGCATCTGAAGAAAGTGTCCACTGCCCCCTCAACAGACCCCACCCACTAAACAGACCCCACCCCCATTAGAGCTGCTACCAGAAAATGTCCCAGGATGGTTTTCCAGCCCAATCCGCCCCTGGCTGTGTGCTATCCACAAACTCCTAAGTGCTGTTGTATGCTGCTGAAGTATCAAACTAGGCATTTGGTTTCCCCCAGCACCCTGAATGATAACAGTAACCAGATATAAATCCCACATAACAATAGAATTCAGAGATCTTCGTTACACATATTTGCGCAAATGTGTGGTTAAGCCCCAAAGCCGCATCAAGGCGTCTCTGTATATTTGGGGTCCCTAGCGCTATATCTAGGTGCAGGGTGTGGCACCCCAAAACACCAGCATAAGCCAGAAAGCCCAGCGTAGCATACCAGTGAAAAAAATATAGTGTTAATAAATTAGTATTTAGGAAGCCGAAGCTATAGAGAGGGTGATACAAAAATGAAATGTAATTAAAATAGAGAAATAGTGTTAGAAAATAAATAAGTGAAAAGTGTTAATAGAATGTAAAGGTATGCCACACTAAAGCCATCCAGCTCAGCCAATCCAGAGGCACCACACCTCACACCTCCATTACCCCAATCTGGGTCTAAGATTAACCAGCAAGGAGCCACATGATAATGGCTCCTTACTACAATATGTCTAAGCTAGGAGCTACCTACCTTGGAGCAACCCCATAATGCTCCATGTGGCATGTCAGGGGCTGCACCTCCTCCTAATGCAGGAACCTCTCTGCCTCTCACAACAGACATATATAATGGTAGATGCTTAATTAGCTTAGTGATATCATTCAGGTGCTCGAAAGGGAGGGGTATTTCTGAGCAAGAAAAAAAGGCATTTGTTTCCCCCAGCACCCTGAATGATAACAGTAACCAGATATAAATCCCACATAATAATAGAATTCAGAGATCTTCGTTACACATATTTGCGCAAATGTGTGGTTAAGCCCCAAAGCCGCATCAAGGCTTCTCAGTATATTTGGGGTCCCTAGCGCTATATCTAGGTGCAGTATCAAACTATCCTGCTAGCAACATTCAGGCTCCTACATGAATCTGTGTAACTGTAAGCACCAGTCAGTCCAACTGGAGTTACTCAGTCATCTGAGGAAGCCTGTCTGTTCTGCTGGTCTCATCACTCAGTTACACCAAAGACATTCTCATTGATAGTCTACATGCAAAGCACTTCTACTATTCTCCTGTGCAGCGGTTAAAGTGGGCGGGAACGAGGTGGAACTGAGTTCCACCACCTGTAATGGTAGGTGGAACTAGTTCCACCACCTCCATTGCCCTGCACAGTAATTCCAACAGAAAAACTTGCCCCATCACCTACATCAATAGATGATACAGGCGGTGCTAGTGTTACTGATGAGCTGCACACACCTCCTTCTTCCTCAGGTCCTGGTGGCTCCGTGGTCCTTCTCCATTTACAGACCACCCCTCCTGGTACTCACACATGCTGTGTCTGTTAGAACAGCATTCATCCCCTCATCAGGTCCAAGTGGCTTCATTTTCCAGCACAATGTGTTGAAGTAGAAATATATATATATCAAATATATATACAGGCGCTGTGATGGGTGGCTTGTCCTAGCAGCTGTTTGGATAAGGGGTAGTCAAGCCCTTTTAAGAACAAGGTAAGTGAAGAAAAATATACAGCGCTATTTGACACAGTAAGATCTAAGCAAATATGTATTTAATGTTAATTTAAAAAAGCTAATACAAGTAAAAACATATCAAACTGAGATGAATAAACATAAAATCTATGTCTCACAATTGAATCTTTGGTGGACTTTGAGACCTAGTGAATACTAGCACCAACTAGTATATATGAAAGCACCAATTAGCATGAATATACCAAGCGTAAATACAGTCATGAATACGGACCAAGTGTTTAATAATTCATCCAATTAGATGTGGTTACCAAGTCTGTGTTCCGTTTAAAGAGGCTCCCATAGATGCAAGTTCGTATAGCAACGGCAGCAATTGTTGGAGTCCTGGTTCACAGTTCAATGGGTGCTCCGTGTTCCAATGTGTGGGTTCTCCTATAGAAATAGTGGGCGATAGCAGTGCCAATGTGGAGTCCTGGTTCACGGAGGCAATGAATTGCAGGGTCCTGACTGTAGATGGTGGTGCAATGGTGGTGCTGGTCAACAAAGGTCCACGCAAGGTCCCAAACTAACGCGTTTCACTGCTCCAGGCAGCTTTGTCAAAGCAGCCTGGAGCAGCGAAACGCGTTAGGTTGGGACCTTGCGTGGACCTTTGTTGACCAGCACCACCATCTACAGTCAGGACCCTGCAATTCATTGCCTCCTTGAACCAGGACTCCACATTGGCACTGCCATCGCCCACTATTCCTATAGGAGAACCCACACATTGGAACACGGAGCACCCATTGAACTGTGAACCAGGACTCCACCAATTGCTGCCGTTGCTATACGAACTTGCATCTATGGGAGCCTCTGTAAACGGAACACAGACTTGGTAACCACATCCTATTGGATGAATTATTATACACTTGGTCCGTATTGTCAAAGTCAAAAAATATCATGATACATATCCCTTGTACTAACCCCTCATGCACATGCACGCTGCTCGTGCACCTGGTCCCCCGTGCGTACACATACCTGCAAGTTGCGTAAGAGATGCTCCAGCGACTCGTGCGCATGATATGTGTATTTACGGCGGAGTTTGTGAGCGTGTAGCGTGCGACTCGAACGTAGCATATTTAACCCAAATAGTGCATTTTGTAGATATTATTCCCCTAGACCATGTCAGCGAGTATGATTAGTTTAAACAGTTCCTGGACAGAGAGATTCCTCTTTGCATGATAGGAAGGGTCAGATAAAGGATGAAAGGTGGTGTCTAGTATCCAGCTGTAGGGTATTTCAAGGGTAACATTCCGGTGTTAGTTAGGAAAGGATCGCTTGCTCCTGCGTATAGTTATGTACAGAAGTAGATTGTGAACATTAACTGTATTTGCTGTAAATTACACATGCGGCGGGAATCCAGAGGATACCACCCACAAGAGCAGTTGGGGAAAGACACAGCCCACCTGTTCAAATCCACCTATGACCTTTGCTGTAATGTAGAGCCACATCCCTGTGTCCAATGAACAATGAGATTACAGGGACCATTGTATTGTGAATGTATGTTGTGTATATAAAGACCACTGTTGCCTGGCTGGACACAAGACTCTGAAGGCTTTCTACCTGAATAGCTGAGGACTGGATCCAGGTTGCGCTTGCGAATGATTCCCCACGTATGTATATTCTCTGTAGTCATCATCATTATTCTCTGTTATTCTGTTAGATTTCCTTGTTAGCTTGTAGTGTATAACTTGTAACTGTTTAACCTTTTTCTCTGAATAATCCACGGCGGTGTTAGAGCCCTGTGATTTAGCAAAACCCAGTGTTGTGGTATCACTTTCCTGCAAAGGGCTTTCTTAGCGTCTTAATCGCTATAACAGTATAAGCATTGTTAAGGTTTTTAGGCGTTACATCGTTGCAGTATTTGACTACTAAGGTTTAGAGTATAAGCACATCCATACATTGTTTTGTTAACAAGGTTTACTGTATATTATTCTGTGAGCGTACGTGCCACTCGCGCGTCGCGCCCACGGCTTAGCGTCTGCTACGCTAAGTGCGTACCCGTACGGTACTCAGTATGCCAATAGCGTGCTTGGTATGAAGCGTGAATCCGTGAGCGTACGCGCCGCTCGTGCGTCGTGCCCACGGCTTAGCGTCTGCTACGCTAAGTGCGTACCCATACGGTACTCAGTGCGCAAATAGCGTACTTAGTCCGTAGTGTGTGTAATAAGTCTAGTGGCCATAGCGGCTCCAAGGTAATAGTATATAGCTTTATGTTTTAAGGTAATATTTGACATTATCAGTATTCATTACTGTATTTACGCTTGGTATATTCATGCTAATTGGTGCTTTCATATATACTAGTTGGTGCTAGTATTCACTAGGTCTCAAAGTCCACCAAAGATTCAATTGTGAGACATAGATTTTATGTTTATTCATCTCAGTTTGATATGTTTTTACTTGTATTAGCTTTTTTAAATTAACATTAAATACATATTTGCTTAGATCTTACTGTGTCAAATAGCGCTGTATATTTTTCTTCATTTTCCAGCACGATGTATGTTATGTCATGCAGTCACCGCTGTTGAAGTGAAGAAGAGCCATGAAGAGGTGCAGGCTCTGTGCATCTTGAAGACAAGGATGAGATGTGGCTGGAGATGTGTATAAGGGGCACTACTGTCGGCAATATGTAAATAAGAAGCACTAATGTGGTCATTATCGGTAAGAGGCGCTACTATAGTGGGCAGGGTAAATGAGTTCCACCACCTCTCCAAGACCACTTTAAGCCCTGCTCCTGTGTATCTCTGTAGTATCTTAACCTACCAGCTCACCCAGCTTCTTCTGTCTGCAGCTGAGATACTCCTAGTAACAGAGCTTCACAGCACTCCCTGCTGGTGAACACAGACTAGAGACTTGTCCACATCCTGGTACCCTCAGCCTACTCCATCCTGCCAACTACACTAGAAGCATAATGGCGTGAACCACTACTAAATGGTTTTTGCGCTAGGATTCTTAATACCACAGAGACTATCTATATTGTAGTACTGGTTACTCACTGCAGTTCCTGTTCTGATCTTTTTCGCCAGCCCTGCTGGTAACCAGAGTCTGTGCTCTATCTTTATTTGTTTCCTTCTATGTTCATTAAACAAGTTCCATTTAATCACCTATGTGGAGAAGCTTTATTAAACCTCCAAATTTCCACCACACATCCTTCAGCCATATAGCTGCCTCGGCCCTGATGCGAATCCAAATGAATCACAGACACTGACAGTCAATATACTGCAGTCAAGAAACTGACCTGTAGGATACAATACCAAATGTTAGTATACTGTGGTCAGTGAACTGACCTGTAGAATATTATAACAAATGTTAGTATACTGTAGTCAGGGAACTGACCTGTAGGATACTATAACAAATGTTATAATACTGTGGTCAGGGAACTAACCTGTAGGATACAATAACAATCGTTAGTATACTGTGGTCAGGGAACTGACCTGTAGGATACTATAACAAATATTAGTATACTGTGGACAGGGAATTGACCTGTAGGATACAATAACAAATTTTAGTATACCATGGTCAGGGATCTGACCTGTAGGATATTATAACATATGTTAGTATTCTGTGGTCAGGAAACTGGCCTTTAGGATATTAAACAATTTTGTTATACTGTGGTCAGGGAACAGACCTGTAGGATGCAATAACAAATTTTAGTATACTGTGGTCAGGTATCTGACCTGTAGGATACAGTAACAAATTTTAATATACGCTTGTCAGGGAACTGACCTTTACGATATTTTAACGATTTTTGGTATACTGTGGTCAGGGAACTGACTTGTAGGATACAATAACAAATGTTAGTATACTGCGGTCAGGGAACTGACCTGTAGGATACAATAACAAATGTTAGTTTACTGTAGTCAGGGAACTGACCTGTAGGATACAATATCAAATGTTAGTATACTGTGGTCAGGGAACTTACCTGTAGGATACAATAACAAATGTTAGTTTACTGTAGTCAGGGAACTGACCTGTAGGATACAATAACAAATGTTAGTATACTGTGGTCAGGGAACTTACCTGTAGGATACAATAACAAATGTTAGTTTACTGTAGTCAGGGAACTGACCTGTAGGATACAATAACACATGTTACTATACTGTGGTCAAGGAACTGACCTAAAGATACCTGATTCTAGTTACACCCTATGCTGTTACTGCAATAACTGCTTTTTTTGATTTACCTTTACAGTACTTTGTCAGATAAATGGCTAATAAAATGCAGGTTGAAACACAAAAATATAAAATTATTTGTGAACTTGGCAAAGATACCATTGTTATACACCAGTGTGAATTAATTTTGAATTAGATTTAATTTTTTTGTTATATGTCCATATTTTGTGTGGCACATTTCATGTACAGTCTGTTAGCGGTAGTAGATTTATGCCAAACCTGTATTTGGAAAGTCACTTGTAGCTTTGTACCGTAACTATGTGTGTTTGTGCCAATCTCATCTCAGTGGTAAATATGAGTAATAGTCCTGTGCGCAGTATTAATGTATCTGGAAGTTAGCAGACTCTCGACAGTCTATAAACAGAACAGCAATGTGAAGTGGAGCTAATTGGTTTTAAGTCAAGACTACTGAAAATAAAATGTGGGCACCAGTAACATCTCGTATTAGTTTTGGAATGTGTTTTTGTTTCCACACATAATTTACTTTTTATAGTACATTATGGTTTGTTCTATTTCTTTCCTATATTATGCAGCTAAATGTCGCCTTTGTCTCACCTTTATTACTTTTTTCTTTAACTGTTTAAGTGAAAGGATAAATCATAAGTTACCAACATATATTGGTAACATATATTGATATATTTAACTCACTTTTGTAAACCTGATCTAATCCCTTGGCAGTACAAAGGAAATTTTCAAATGTTTCTATTTAGTGTACACACAGAATTTGTGTTTAGACGTTCTGCACCAATGATCCTTTGTAGCAGGAAGACTATGGGGCCTAGTTACCACAACATTCTGCCCCGATAATTATGCAGTCATGTTTCCGCACTAATCTAAGTATCCACCTATTTATCATGGACCAGCAATGCATTAAGGTTACTAGCACATCGCTGTCCCGACACAATGTAAATATTCTTTGTTTAGGCTATAAATAATATTCATGTCTTGGAAGAGGTGAAATTATATGAGGAGGTTGTTCATCTTCATAATCACATCCCAAAACAAACAGATACATAAATGAGACTATGGGCCAGATGCATCATCGCTTGGAAAGTGATAAAAATGGAGAGTGAGAAAGTACCAGCCAATCAGCTCCTAACTGCCATTTTTCAAACACAGCCTGTGACATGGTAGTTAGGAGCTGATTGGCTGCCACTTTTTCACTCTCCATTTTATCACTTTCCTAGCCCAGTATATTAAAGCTGTATGACCAATAGTAATAATGTGAAAGGACCAAAGCATTTTTTTTAAATAAAAATCGCAGCACAGTGGCACAGCAGTTAGCATTGCTAGCTCACAGTGCTGGGTTCATGGGTTCAGTTTTAACCTGGGCCCTATATGTGTCAAGTTTGCCTATTGGGGGTAATTCCAAGTTGATCGCAGCAGGATTTTTGATAGCAATTGGGCAAAACCATGTGCACTGCAGGGGAGGCAGATATAACATGTGCAGAGAGAGTAAGATTTGGGTGGGTTATTTTGTTTCTGTGCAGGGTAAATACTGGCTGCTTTATTTTTACACTGCAAATTAGATTGCAGATTGAACACACCCCACCCAAAGGTAACTCTCTCTGCACATGTTATATCTGCCTCCCCTGCAGTGCACATGGTTTTGCCCAATTGCTAACAAAAATCCTACTGCGATCAACTTGGAATTACCCCCATTGTTCCCATACTTGTGTGGATTTCTTCAGGTGTTCTCTCATAATAAAAATACATACAGTACTTGCAGTGGTGCAAGTAGAAAAAATGTCTTATAGGTACTGTGTGTGCCCGCTTTTTCGGCGCGCGTGCTGAAAATTGGGTGTGGCCAAATGCCACATGGGGCGTGACCAATGAAAATGGGTGGGGGTGATACACATATGGGGGGGCCAGATACACTTATGACACTAATAGTGCCAGATACACATATGCCCCCCGTGCCAGATATGCCCCCACCGTGCCAGATATGCTCCTACAGTGCCAGATGCACAAATGCTCCACGGTGCCAGATGCCCAAATGCTCCACGGTGCCAGCCGCACAAACCCCCCACTGTGCTAGATACACAAATGCCCCCAGTAATGCCATATAGGCCCCCACAGTTCCAGATACACATTACCCCAGAGTGTCAGATACACATTGCCCCAGAGTGTCAGATACACATTGCCCCAGAGTGTCAGATACACATGTGCCCCCACAGTGCCAGATATGCCCCCACTGCGCCAGATACACATATGCCTCCCCAATGCCAGATACACATGCCCCCACAGTGCCGGAAACATATATGCCCCCTTAGTGCCAGATATGCCCCTTCAGTGCCAGATATGTTCCCAGTGCCAGATACACATGCCCCCACAGTGCCAGATATGCCCCCTCAGTGCCAGATATGCCCCACAGTGCAAGATATGCCCTTACAGTGCCAGATACACATGCCCCACAGTGCCAAATATGCCCCCACAGTGCCAGATACACATGCCCCCACAGTGCCAGATACACATGCCCCCACAGTGCCAGATATGCCCCCACAGTGCCAGATACACATGCCCCCACAGTGCCAGATATGCACGCCACCGCTGCTGCCGGACTCAGGGGACTTAGGCAGGAGAGGAGAGGCGCATGCTGCACTCTCCTCTCTCCAACACCCAGTGTCTGCAAGGTGGCGGCCCAGCGGTACGGCGTAACTGCTGGGATTTTCTTACAGGTACGCCGTACCGCCCCGTGCCACCATACTTGCAGCACTGAGTACTTGTAGGTTAATTGGTTTCTGACAAAAAAATAACCTTGGTGTATGTGCTTGTGTGTTAGGGAATTTAGACAAAATCTCCAATGAGACTGGGACTGATGTGAGTAACCAATATTCTCTATAAAGTGCTGCATAATATGTAAGTGCTATATAAACAAACTTAATAAATAAATAAATAAATAAATAATTAAATAAATATGTCCTTTATGCAATATGCGCCAGGTTTCCAATGCGTGAAAAGATACTTCACTCCCTTATTTCACAGTGAGTCACCAAAGTGAGAGGCAAAAGCCTTTGTGGTTTCCTGTTGCCTGAAAACCCCCCTTCACAGCCCAGCCAATGGCCCGAATCATGACCACAATAGCAGTGTACTGTATATAATACTATTTTACTAGAGCTGCCGCCACAATATGCAGAATAAGGGATGTGACAGAGATGTACCTTACAGTCACATCTAAATTAGGCTGACCATACTATCCCTTTAACCTGGGACACTCATGAATTACACCAGGGCCAGCTCCAGGCCTACTAGCACCCTGAGCGAGAAAATTTAAAAGCTCCCCCAGTGCCAGATATGCCCCCACAGTGCCAGATACATAAATGCCACCACAGTGCAGATATGCCCCACAGTGCCAGATACATAAATGCCCCCACAGTGCAGATATGCCCCCACAGTGACAGATGCATAAATGCCCCCAGTGCCAGATACATAAATACCCCCACAGTGCAGATATGAGCCCACAGTGCCCTGCCCGCCCCAATACATAAATGCCCCCAGTGCCCGATCCATAAATGCCCAATACCTGCGGTGCTCGGAGCCGGGAGGGGGAGTGCTGTTGAGGGTGCGGGTGGACTCTTCAAAACTCTTGTGTGCTGCGCTGCGCCAGGCGTCTGACGTCAGACGCCGGCGCCGCACAGCGCGCCGCATAGAGCGCACACAAGAGTTTAGGTTGCAGGCTGGCTCCAGGCACGAATATGGTGGCGCCAGCGTGCGGCCCATTAAGGGTGGCGCCCCGCGCGGCCGCTCTATTCAAACATGTCTGGAACCGGCCTTGAATTACACAGGTTCTGTGGCTGCTTAAAACCAGGTGAAATGCAGGCTTGTAGTCAGCCAGCCACAGAACCTATGTAATTCATAAAGGGATAATATGGTCAGCCTATCTAAATGCTTGCTTTGATCGCTGGCCCTATATATGGCTGAAGCAGAGTAGTAGCCAGTAATGTGTGGGCCCTATAGCAACATTTTGATGGGACCCCTGTCCCAGTGCGTCTAGAGCAGGCTTTTTCAACCAGTGTGCCGTGGCACACTAGTGTGCCGCGACCAGTTGCAAGGTGTGCCGCGGAGCCAGAGCAGCTTCCTGCACCTTCAGAGTGAACTGTTGGCCTGGGCTCTTCTAAGAGGATCATTCATAATCCGGCTGTATCCTGTGCCTTGATGACGCGGCAGTGTAATATCATAGGTCAAGGCCGCCGCAACTCACCACCCAGCCAGCCCACCCACCTCCATACACATCTTCCAATTTCCACCTGCATCCACAGCTTTCCTTGCCCACCCACATCCACACCTGCCCGACTGCCCACTGCTCAGTATTCGCAGCACTCCACTATGAACAACCCCTGTCACTGAGGGACAGGGAGGAGGACAGCTGACCGGTAGGGGCTAATATTTGTTATGCTATTTCTACTGTGGGGAGCAATAGGATTTATGGATTTATGGGGGGAACAATGTGAATAATTCATGTGGAGAGCAATAGGATTTATGTGGGGAGAAATGTAATTGATTTATGTGTGAGCAACATGATTTATGTGGGGAGCAATAGGCTGTATGTAAGGAGCAACATGATTTATGTGGGGAGCAATGTCATTGTTTTTTTCTGTGTAGGCCAATGTATGTGTGGATTTTTTATTATTGTGACGGCCAATGTGTGTTTTTTGGGAGGTTTTCTGTGGGGAACGGATGGTGTGCCTTGGCAATTTTAAAACATTGCTCGGTGTGCCGTGAGTAAAAAAAGGTTGAAAATCACTAGTCTAGAGAGACACCTCTCCACAGCCGTTGTTAATTTTAACAACTGCAATATTAGTACCCTTGTTCTTTTTCTGAACCACAATAGTGCCTTATTTAATGGTTTGCCCCATAGTAGTGCCCTACTTAATTTTTTGAACCACAGTAGTGCCCTTCTTCACATTATGGCCTTCATTCCGAGTTGTTCGCTCGCTAGCTGCTTTTAGCAGCCGTGCAAACGCTAAGCCGTCGCCCTCTGGGAGTGTATCTTAGCTTAGCAGAAGTGCGAACGAAAGGATCGCAGCGCTGCTACAAAAAAAGATTGTGCAGTTTCTGAGCAGCTCGTGACCTACTCCTAGCTTGCGATCACTGCAGACTATTTAGTTCCTGTTTTGACATCACGAACACGCCCTGCGTTCGGACAGCCACGCGTTTCCCCAGGCACGCCTGCGTTTGTATCTGACACGCCTGTGTTTTTCCACATACTCCCCGAAAACGGTCAGTTACCTCCCAGAAACACTCACTTCCTGTCAATCACTCTGCGGCCAGCAGTGCGATTGAAAAGCGTCGCTAGACCTTATGTGAAACTGCAACGACCGTTGTGAAAGTACGTCGCGCGTGCGCATTGCGCCGCATGCGCATGCGCAGAATTGCCTTTTTTTTGCCTAATCGCTGCACAGCGACCGAAAGCAGCTAGCGAACAACTCGGAATGACCCCCTATGTCAAATTGTAGGGCTGCCAGGACACATTATGCCACACAGTACCCAATTCACATTATGACATACTGTACAGTGTCTCCACCTCATATTCTACCACATTACAGTGCCCAAGTTCATATTACCTGTATGTAACTTTATAATGCCCTCTTTCTCTAACGTCCTAAGTGGATGCTGGGGACTCCGTCAGGACCATGGGGAATAGCGGCTCCGCAGGAGACAGGGCACAAAAATAAAGCTTTAGGATCAGGTGGTGTGTACTGGCTCCTCCCCCTATGACCCTCCTCCAAGCCTCAGTTAGGTTTTTGTGCCCGTCCGAGCAGGGTGCAATCTAGGTGGCTCTCTTAAAGAGCTGCTTAGAAAAAGTTTTTTAGGTTTTTTATTTTCAGTGAGTCCTGCTGGCAACAGGCTCACTGCAACGAGGGACTTAGGGGAGAGAATTTCAACTCACCTGCGTGCAGGATGGATTGGATTCTTAGGCTACTGGACACCATTAGCTCCAGAGGGAGTCGGAACACAGGTCTCGCCCTGGGGTTCGTCCCGGAGCCGCGCCGCCGACCCCCCTTACAGATGCTGAAGATTGAAGGTCCGGAAACAGGCGGCAGAAGGCTTTTCAGTCTTCATGAAGGTAGCGCACAGCACTGCAGCTGTGCGCCATTGTTGTCACACACTTCACACCAAGCGGTCACGGAGGGTGCAGGGCGCTGCTGGGGGCGCCCTGGGCAGCAATATTTTATTACCTTAAGGCAAAAGAATACATCACATATAGCCATTAAGGCTATATGTATGTATTTAACCCATGCCACTTATCTAAATCCACGGGAGGAAAGCCCGCCGAAATAGGGGGCGGGGCTTATTCTCCTCAGCACACAGCGCCATTTTCCTGCTCAGCTCCGCTGTGAGGAAGGCTCCCAGGACTCTCCCCTGCACTGCACTACAGAAACAGGGTAAAACAGAGAGGGGGGGCATTTTTTGGCGATATACTGGATATATTTAAGCTGCTATAAGGAACAACACTTATATAAGGTTGTTCCCATATATATTATAGCGCTTGGGTGTGTGCTGGCAAACTCTCCCTCTGTCTCCCCAAAGGGCTAGTGGGGTCCTGTCTTCGATAAGAGCATTCCCTGTGTGTCTGCTGTGTGTCGGTACGTGTGTGTCGACATGTATGAGGACGATGTTGGCGTGGAGGCAGAGCAATTGCCGATAATGGTGATGTCACCCCCCAGGGAGTCGACACCGGAATGGATGGCTTTGTTTATGGAATTACGTGATAATGTCAGCACATTACAAAAATCAGTTGACGACATGAGACGGCCGGCAAACCAGTTAGTACCTGCCCAGGCGTCTCAGACACCGTCAGGGGCTGTAAAGCGCCCTTTACCTCAGTCGGTCGACACAGACCCAGACACAGACACTGAATCTAGTGTCGACGGTGATGAAACAAACGTATTTTCAAGTAGGGCCACACGTTATATGATCACGGCAATGAAGGAGGCTTTGCATATCTCTGATGCTGCAAGTACCACAAAAAGGGGTATTATGTGGGGGGTGAAAAAACTACCTGTAGTTTTTCCTGAATCAGAGGAATTAAATGATGTATGTGATGAAGCGTGGTTTAACCCAGATAGAAAAATGCTAATTTCAAAAAAGTTATTAGCATTATACCCTTTCCCGCCAGAGGTTAGAGCGCGCTGGGAAACACCCCCTAGGGTGGATAAGGCGCTCACACGCTTATCAAAACAAGTGGCGTTACCGTCTCCGGATACGGCCGCCCTCAAGGATCCAGCAGATAGGAGACTGGAAACTACCCTAAAAAGTATATACACACATACTGGTGTTATACTGCGACCGGCCATCGCCTCAGCCTGGATGTGCAGTGCTGGGGTCGTCTGGTTGGATTCCCTGACTGAAAATATTGATACCCTGGATAGGGACAGTATTTTATTGACTATAGAGCAATTAAAGGATGCTTTCCTTTATATGCGAGATGCGCAGAGAGATATTTGCACTCTGGCATCGAGAGTAAATGCGATGTCCATATCTGCCAGAAGGAGTTTATGGACGCGACAGTGGTCAGGTGATGCGGATTCCAAACGACATATGGAAGTATTGCGGTATAAAGGGGAGGAATTATTTGGCGTCGGTCTATCAGATCTGGTGGCCACGGCAACTGCCGGAAAATCCACCTTTTTACCTCAGACCCCCTCCCAACAGAAAAAGACACCGTCTTTTCAGCCGCAGTCCTTTCGGTCCTATAAGAACAAGCGGACAAAAGGACAGTCATATCTGCCTAGGGGCAGAGGAAGGGGTAAGAGAGGGCAGCAAGCAGCCCCTGCCCAGGAACAGAAGCCCTCCCAGGGTTCTGCAAAGCCCTCAGCATGACGCTGGGGCCTTACAAGCGGACTCAGGAACGGTGGGGGGTCGACTCAAGAATTTCAGCGCACAGTGGGCTTGCTCACAGGTGGACCCCTGGATTCTGCAGGTAGTATCTCAGGGTTACAGGTTGGAATTCGAGAAGTCTCCCCCTCGCCGGTTCCTAAAGTCTGCTTTGCCAACGTCTCCCTCAGACAGGGAGACGGTATTGGAAGCCATTCACAAGCTGTTTGCTCAGCAGGTGATAGTCAAGGTACCCCTCCTACAACAGGGAAAGGGGTATTACTCCACGCTATTTGTGGTACCGAAGCCGGACGGCTCGGTAAGACCTATTCTAAATCTGAAATCTTTGAACCTGTACATACAAAAATTCAAGTTCAAGATGGAGTCACTCAGAGCAGTGATAGCGAATCTGGAAGAAGGGGACTTTATGGTGTCCCTGGACATAAAGGATGCTTACCTGCATGTCCCAATTTGCCCTTCACATCAAGGGTACCTCAGGTTCGTGGTGCAAAACTGTCATTATCAGTTTCAGACGCTGCCGTTTGGATTGTCCACGGCACCTCGGGTCTTTACCAAGGTAATGGCCGAAATGATGATTCTTCTACGAAGAAGAGGCGTATTAATTATCCCTTACTTGGACGATCTCCTGATAAGGGCAAGGTCCAGAGAACAGCTGGAGGACGGAGTAGCACTAACCCAAGTAGTGCTGCAACAACACGGGTGGATTCTGAATTTTCCAAAATCTCAGTTGACCCCGACAACACGTCTGCTGTTCCTGGGAATGATTCTGGACACGGTTCAGAAAAAGGTGTTTCTTCCGGAGGAGAAAGCCAGGGAGTTATCCGAACTTGTCAGGAACCTCCTAAAACCAGGGACAGTGTCTGTACATCAATGCACAAGAGTCCTGGGAAAGATGGTGGCTTCTTACGAAGCGATTCCATTCGGCAGATTCCACGCACGAACTTTTCAGTGGGATCTGCTGGACAAATGGTCCGGATCGCATCTGCAGATGCATCAGCGGATAACCTTATCGCCACGGACAAGGGTGTCTCTTCTGTGGTGGTTGCAGAGTGCTCATCTGTTAGAGGGCCGCAGATTCGGCATACAGGACTGGGTCCTGGTGACCACGGATGCCAGTCTGAGAGGCTGGGGAGCGGTCACACAAGGAAGAAACTTCCAGGGAGTATGGTCAAGCCTGGAGATGTCTCTTCACATAAATATACTGGAGCTAAGAGCGATTTACAATGCTCTAAGTCTGGCAAAACCCCTGCTTCAGGGTCAGCCGGTGTTGATCCAGTCGGACAACATCACGGCAGTCGCCCACGTAAACAGACAGGGCGGCACAAGAAGCAGGACAGCAATGGCAGAAGCTGCAAGGATTCTTCGCTGGGCGGAAGATCATGTGATAGCACTGTCAGCAGTATTCATTCCGGGAGTGGACAACTGGGAAGCAGACTTCCTCAGCAGACACGATCTACACCCGGGAGAGTGGGGACTTCATCCAGAAGTCTTCCACATGATTGTGAACCGTTGGGAAAAACCAATGGTGGATATGATGGCGTCCCGCCTCAATAAAAAACTGGACAGGTATTGCGCCAGGTCAAGAGATCCTCAGGCAATAGCTGTGGACGCTCTGGTAACACCGTGGGTGTTCCAGTCAGTGTATGTGTTCCCTCCTCTGCCTCTCATACCAAAAGTACTGAGAATTATACGGCAGAAGGGAGTAAGAACGATACTAGTGGCTCCGGATTGGCCAAGAAGAACTTGGTACCCGGAACTTCAAGAGATGCTCACGGAGGATCCGTGGCCTCTACCTCTAAGACGGGACCTGCTTCAGCAGGGACCGTGTCTATTCCAAGACTTACCGCGGCTGCGTTTGACGGCATGGCGGTTGAACGCCGAATTCTAAAGGAAAAAGGCATTCCGGAAGAGGTCATTCCTACACTGGTAAAAGCCAGGAAGGAGGTGACTGCACAACATTATCACCGCATTTGGAGAAAATATGTTGCGTGGTGTGAGGCCAGGAAGGCCCCCACGGAGGAATTTCAACTGGGTCGATTCCTACATTTCCTGCAAACAGGATTGTCTATGGGCCTCAAATTGGGGTCCATTAAGGTTCAAATTTCGGCCCTGTCGATTTTCTTCCAGAAAGAATTGGCTTCAGTTCCTGAAGTCCAGACTTTTGTAAAAGGAGTACTACATATACAGCCCCCGGTTGTGCCCCCAGTGGCACCGTGGGATCTTAATGTAGTCTTGGATTTTCTCAAATCCCATTGGTTTGAGCCGCTCAAATCGGTGGAGCTGAAGTATCTCACATGGAAAGTAACCATGCTACTGGCCCTGGCTTCAGCCAGGAGAGTATCAGAATTGGCGGCTTTATCATATAAGAGCCCATATCTGATTTTCCATACGGACAGGGCAGAACTGCGACGCGTCCTCATTTTCTGCCTAAGGTGGTGTCAGCGTTTCACCTGAACCGGCCTATTGTGGTGCCTGAGGCTACTAACGACTTGGAGGATTCCAAGTTGTTGGACGTGGTCCGGGCATTGAAAATATATATTTCAAGAACGGCGGGAGTCAGAAAGTCTGACTCACTGCTTATATTGTATGCACCCAACAAGATGGGTGCTCCTGCTTCTGAGCAGACGATTGCTCGTTGGATTTGTAGCACAATTCAACTTGCACATTCTGTGGCAGGCTTGCCACAACCTAAATCTGTCAAGGCCCATTCCACAAGGAAAGTGGGCTCATCCTGGGCGGCTGCCCGGGGAGTCTCGGCATTACAACTCTGCCGAGCTGCTACTTGGTCAGGGGCAAATACGTTTGCAAAATTCTACAAATTTGATACCCTGGCTGAGGAGGACCTTGAGTTCTCTCATTCGGTGCTGCAGAGTCATCCGCACTCTCCCGCCCGTTTGGGAGCTTTGGTATAATCCCCATGGTCCTGACGGAGTCCCCAGCATCCACTTAGGACGTTAGAGAAAATAAGAATTTACTTACCGATAATTCTATTTCTCGTAGTCCGTAGTGGATGCTGGGCGCCCATCCCAAGTGCGGATTGTCTGCAATACTTGTACATAGTTATTGTTACAAAAAAATCGGGTTGTTATTTGTTGTGAGCCGTCTGTTCAGAGGCTCCTACGTTTGTCATACTGTTAACTGGGTTCAGATCACAAGTTATACGGTGTGATTGGTGTGGCTGGTATGAGTCTTACCCGGGGTTCAATATCCTTCCTTATTGTGTACGCTCGTCCGGGCACAGTATCCTAACTGAGGCTTGGAGGAGGGTCATAGGGGGAGGAGCCAGTACACACCACCTGATCCTAAAGCTTTATTTTTGTGCCCTGTCTCCTGCGGAGCCGCTATTCCCCATGGTCCTGACGGAGTCCCCAGCATCCACTACGGACTACGAGAAATAGAATTATCGGTAAGTAAATTCTTATTATTTCATGTTATACTGTATATTACAATGAGCAGGTCCAGGGGCATATCTAGATATACAGTATTGCAGAATCCAAGGTAAAAGTTTATACGGGCCCCTATGCATCACCCAATGGTGATAAATTTATATAACACAAATAGCTTTGGAAGGGAAGGTAGGCCCCTCTCCGCTCTGGGCCCCACAAAAGCTGCACTTCCTGCATCTATGGTAGCTACGCCCTTGGTCTGAAGTATTATGTATGTTGCAATTTCTATGAGGCTTGTTAAGTGCTAATCATGGACCTAGCCACATTCACTGTTAATTCTAGCATTTGGAAACCCCCTCTGTTAAATACTGCATGTACAAATACAGGGGATAATTCAGATCTGATCATAGATGTGCTAAATTTAGCACATCTACCATCAGTTTTGCAGACATGCGGGGGGACGCCCAGCACAGGGCTAGTCTGCCCCGCATGTCTGGCCCTACCCCCTTCCCCCCGCAAGGGTGCAAAAGCATTGCACAGCGGCAATATTTTTGCACCCGCTGAGTAGCTCCCTGCCAGCGCAGCTCCTGCTCACTGGCAGGCCGCTACTCGCCGTGTCCCGGGTCACAGCGGCTGCGTGTGATGTCATGCAGCCGCCACGGCCCGCCTCTGCAATGGTCCGAACACTCCTCCATTTGGGCAGAGGCGATTGCAGCCCTGAGACGCTTCTAGCATCTCACTGGGCTCCTGGGGTGAGCACGCACAGTACGCCCGCTGCGCGAGCGCACTCCACATAGGGATTTAGACTGCGATCGCTGTCGCTGCAGCAATCCAGTCTGAATTAAGCCCACACTGTGGTAGATATCACCATTGTAGACAGAGGCTGTGATTGAGAAGCTCATGTACAGTTTAATGTACATTTTTTTATTGAAAGATATGCAGTTCTATACTGTGAAAAAAAAATAAGATTTTACTCACCGGTAAATCTATTTCTCGTAGTCCGTAGTGGATGCTGGGAACTCCGAAAGGACCATGGGGAATAGCGGCTCCGCAGGAGACTGGGCACAACTAAAGAAAGCTTTAGGTCACCTGGTGTGCACTGGCTTCTCCCACTATGACCCTCCTCCAAGCCTCAGTTAGGACACTGTGCCCGGACGAGCTGACATAATAAGGAAGGATTTTGAATCCCGGGTAAGACTCATACCAGCCACACCAATCACACCGTATAACTCGTGATACTATACCCAGTTAACAGTATGAAATACAACTGAGCCTCTCAACAGATGGCTCAACAAAAACCCTTTAGTTAACAATAACTATGTACAAGTATTGCAGACAATCCGCACTTGGGATGGGCGCCCAGCATCCACTACGGACTACGAGAAATAGATTTACTGGTGAGTAAAATCTTATTTTCTCTGACGTCCTAGTGGATGCTGGGAACTCCGAAAGGACCATGGGGATTATACCAAAGCTCCCAAACGGGCGGGAGAGTGCGGATGACTCTGCAGCACCGAATGAGAGAACTCAAGGTCCTCCTCAGCCAGGGTATCAAATTGTAGAATTTTGCAAACGTGTTTGCCCCTGACCAAGTAGCAGCTCGGCAAAGTTGTAAAGCCTCGGGCAGCCGCCCAAGATGAGCCCACCTTCCCTGTGGAATGGGCTTTCACTGATTTAGGATGCGTCAGTCCAGCCGCAGAATGCGCCTGCTGAATCGTGTCACAGATCCAACGAGCGATAGTCTGCTTAGAAGCAGGAGCACCCAGCCTGTTGGGTGCATACAGGATAAATAGCGAGTCAGTTTTCCTGACTCTAGCCGTCCTGGAAACATAATTTTTCAAGGCCCTGACTACGTCCAGTAACTTGGAATCCTCCAAGTCCCTAGTAGCCGCAGGCACCACAATAGGTTGGTTCAAGTGAAAAGCTGATACCACCTTAGGGAGAAACTGGGGACGAGTCCTCAATTCTGCCCTATCCATATGGAAAATCAGATAAGGACTTTTATATGACAAAGCCGCCAATTCTGATACACGCCTGGCCGAAGCCAAGGCCAATAACATGACCACTTTCCGCGTGAGATATTTTAGATCCACGGTTTTTAGTGGTTCAAACCAATGTGATTTTAAGAAACTCAACACCACGTTGAGATCCCAAGGTGCCACTGGAGGCACAACCGGGGGCTGAATATGCAGCACTCCTTTTACAATGTCTGAACTTCAGGTACTGAAGCTAATTCTTTCTGGAAGAAAATCGACAGAGCCGAGATCTGTATCTTAATGGAGCCTAATTTTAGGAAAGGGAAGGAAGGTACCCCAATTGTTTTGGATACGAATGATCAAGTTCCACTGGAAATTCTGGAATCTCTGTTGGGTGAAAATGATAATACAGTAATAGAAAAATTATACGATGTGAATACAGGACAAAATAGGAGATTCAAGAACCCCTCAAATTTTTATCCCCTCCAATATCAGGGCCCCTTCGTTGAAAGTTTCTACTCTTCTACATTAGAGGAATTTAAGACCCTGTGTAAAAAACCGGGCTCCTTTAAAAGTAAGGATAATTTATCTAAGAAAGAAAGGCAGGCACTAAAAAAGCTAATGGGTGATAAAAATATAATTATTAAACAGGCCGATAAGGGGGGTGGGTTGGTTATACAGAATGTGCAGGACTATTTAGATGAAGCATGGAGACAACTTACTAATGATAAATTTTATAGGAAACTTGGGCATAACCCTACATTGGAATTCCAAATGGAACTAAAAGTAATGCTAGACAAGGCCCTGGAACAGCATGTAATAACAAAAGAAGTCTGGCAGTTTTTGTTTAATAGATACCCGGTAACACCAATATATTATCACTTACCTAAAATACATAAGTGCCTGATACAACCCCCGGGACGCCCGATTATTTCAGGGATAAATTCAATGACTTCAAACTTGTCTTCATATGTGGATGCCCAGTTACAGGAACATGTATTATCTTTAAAATCCCATATTAGAGACACTACGCACTTCTTACAGAAGTTGGAAAGTGTTGAGTGGAAGAGTACATATAAACTCCTTTTGTGTGATGTGGAGGCTCTATACACAAATATCCCACATTCTACAGGATTGTCTGCAGTAGATTATTATCTGAAACAGGACACCACGAGGTCAGAAACATCACGGGAATTTATTTTGACAGCAATTAATTATATACTCACGCACAATTATTTTTTGTTTGATACACATTATTATTTACAGCTGCACGGGACCGCGATGGGGACCAGGTTCGCTCCGAGTTTCGCCAACCTCTATATGGGACTATATGAAGAACGTCTCATTTGGGGGGGTGGATTCGGGGCGAGCCTGGTCCTTTATGGTAGGTTCATAGATGATTTGTTTTTTATTTGGGATGGGGATTTTGAATCCATTACACGGTTTGTTGAGCACCTTAATACTAATGATTTTGGATTAAAGTTCACGAGTACATGTAGTGACACGGTTTTGAATTACTTGGACATATCAATAAATATAATTGATGGCAAGATATGCACATCAACTTTCACAAAAAGCGTAGATTGCAATAGATATTTGAATTATCAAAGTTGCCACCACAAAAAATGGAAGGAAAATATTCCAAAGGGACAGTTCCTGCGATTGAAAAGAAACTGTTCCAGACAGGATGTGTTTGAAACACAAGCAGACGCATTATATAAATCTTTTTTAGAACAAGGATATCCGGATCACCTTCTCCAAAGAGCTATTAAAGATATAGAACAGGTAGATAGAACAACACTCATTAAAGAGAAGTCACCTAAGAAAAGCAAAGATACTAACACAGTAGCCTTTATTACCCAGTATAACTCAGCGGCACAAAAAATAAAAAAGATTGTAGAGAAGAACATGGGGATATTGAAACATGATAGAATATTAGCCCCCCTGCTAGAGGATCAAAGGAAAATAGTGTTTAGAAAATCTAGAAATTTAAAACAAAAATTGGCACCTAGCATGTTACGGCGAAAGAAACCAGATGATTCAGTAATTGATAATTTACACTGGTTACCTCCTAAACCTAAGGGATTTTTTAGATGTGGGAAAAATGGGTGTATAACTTGTAAACATGCAGAACATAGGAGCACAGTGATTGTGTCAAATACGGATGGAAATTCCTATCCGTTAGAAGATTTTATGAATTGCCAGTCCTCATACGTTATCTATGTCCTGACATGTGGATGTGGGATCCAATATGTAGGTAGGACCATTCGGAGTTTGAATGTTAGGTTTTTGGAGCATAGGAGGGGGGTTATAAACGGGTCCAAAATCCATAACGTACCAAGGCATCTTTTGAATTGTAGCAAGGGTATGATTGGAAACCTGAAAGTCAAAGCGATTGAACAGGTAAAAGTTACAGTTAGAGGAGGTGATAGATATCAAGAGTTGTGTAGGAAAGAGGCTTTCTGGATATTCAAGTTGGGGTCCCTGGAACCACAGGGTCTGAATGATACCATAGAACTAAATAACATATAGGGCCCCTGGAACCACAGGGTCTGAATGATACCATAGAACTAAATAACATATAGGGTACCATTAAATACTAGTCGCAGGGACACAGAGATTGAAGATAAGTTTGAGTTATTGAAATTAAATCGATCCAAAACCGGGGGGTTACAGTGTAAGATGGGGATCAATTATAAACATATGTGAGGTTAGTATAGGGTTATGGTAATAAACTGGGAATCTATATCTCTATGTACATCAAGTCTTTATGATTTACTAGTTTAATGTAAGGCCTGTGTAATTCATTAATTTAAAAATAATTAAAATATTGAAAATTTAATATTAAATATCAATAATTAAAATTAACAAATAAACAAAAATTATTAAATACAAGGATAAAGATTAGAACAAGAAATTAGATATTTGTTCAAACACCGTAAATAGTACTGCCTGTCTCTATCCGAACTGATTTTATCTGAATTTAACATCTGCAATTCTATATAGACTGTGCATTTTGAGCATATGTCGAGTGACGTAAAATTTATAACATATGCACCTTCTCTTCCTGAAATCACTAATTCTGTATGTTTTGACTGCATTGGATGAATTAATTACACATATATACAGTATGTTTATATAGGGATACATAAAAAGAGGATATCCCTTTCTTCTCCCTGTATTTTGCAACTATATAATTGCATTTAAATGCTAGATGGAGGATAATAACCAGGTTATATTTATTTTAGAGTAGATGTCCATTGCTCTAGTCTGTATGTACAAAAGGTCAGAAAAAACATCAGGACAACCAGAATTGGAGTCGTTTAAATTTGCATATACTTCTGTGTATGGATAAATGATGGTTTGTGTGTGTCGGTTATTTTTTCTCAAAAAAGATCTATTAAATAATCACTGTGATCATGTGTTTTTAATTGTATATTGATTGTGGTTGAATATGTTCTTAGATTGAAATTAAAGGGTTAAAATAAACTAATGAGGTACTGAGTGATTGGTACACCTGGTAGATAAAAGTAGTAGATGGGAAAGGGAGTGTATTCTTCTGAGGAAACAGCCGGGGTAATCGGGCTGAGAAACGCGTCAAGAGTTGCTCCCGAGCATTGTGGATAAAAGTTTAAAAAGCGGCACAGGAGTATCCAGCAAGGGCTTCTAATTCTGCCAACCCAAGTAGATGTGACACGGTGAGCCCGACCTAGAATACAGCTACCCGTCCTGAGGTCTGCAGTGAATGCTGACAGCGCGACCTGGACAGTGGAAGGCGGGCCATTATACTTTGGACGGCAAAGGAAAGTTCCAACGAGAGGCACAGCCGTAAGAAATACCCTGCCGGACATTGCGAGGTGATTGCTGACTCACCAACGGCGGAGAGACGGTGCAGTGCGCTTGGAATAGAACTATATGCCCTTCGAGAGACACAGCCGCAATTACATGGTGAGATACAACCAGTATATTTTGAATACAGCCTGATAAAGACTACACCGATTAATGCTATCACTAAAAGGGGATTAGATCACTCATCTATATCTAAAGACACGGGGACGCCCGTGAAAGAATATCAGATAAACAATTTGAATATCCCCGGTAAAGCATTCACTGATTAGCAATTATTGGTGATCCTAAATAACACACTAGTGAAAATCCAGAGACATTGAACGTTCAGAATGATAGTAATTCCCGGTTGAGGGATTCTATAAATTACCTACTATCTCAGATCTATTAATTACAACTGGGACTGTGGTTCATTGAATCTAGGAATATTAGAAAGGATTTTCAGTCATTTTATATATATATTGATGGTAACAGAGAGGAACATTTATGTCTAGGCTATAGAATATTGGTTGTTCTAATGAGATGATAAGATTTTATTAAAATTGTATCCACTGTGCACAGTTATATTATCTAGAAGTGGTACGGGGACAAAGAGGGAGTCCCCAAAATACATATGATTATTGATTGATTTATTGGATACCTTTTAGACAGTAATAATGTGGATGTATTCAGCATTTTAGAAATTAATTTTTAATAAAAATACTCTTTAAATTTTGGACAGCGCTTTCATTATATTTCTTGTTTCTAGTGTTATAAAATTTTGGGATCCAACACCCCATACTTGAGAGCAGCAGTCCATCTTTTGGAGTAACCGATTTTTTAAGGATCAAGGAGTTCGAATAACCGACACACACTAGTCAGTATAGCGCTTTCTCAGATTTTTTCTAATTTTAGGCCCATATTAACTCCTGCTTGTAGGAAATGCAGAAATCGACCTAGTTGAAATTCCTCTGTTGGGGCCTTTTTTGGCCTCACACCAAGCAACATATTTCCGCCATATGCGGTGATAATGTTTTGCAGTTACATGTTTCCTGGCTTGAATCAGCGTAGGAATGACTTCCTCCGGAATGCCCTTTTCCTTTAGGATCCGGCGTTCAACCGCCATGCCGTCAAAACGTAGCCGCGGTAAGTCTTGGAACAGACAGGGCCCCTGCTGCCGCAGGTCCTGTCTGAGCGGCAGAGGCCATGGGTCCTCTGATATAATTTCTTGAAGTTCTGGGTACCAGGCTCTTCTTGGCCAATCCGGAACCACGAGTATCGTTCTTACTCCTCGCCTTCTTATTATTCTCAGTACCTTTGGTATGAGAGGCAGAGGGGGGAACACATAAACCGACTGGTACACCCACGGTGTTACCAGAGCGTCCACAGCTATTGCCTGAAGGTCCCTTGACCTGGCGCAATATCTTTTATAGCTTTTTGTTGAGGCGGGACGCCATCATGTCCACCTGTGGCCTTTCCCAATGGTGTACAATCCTTTGGAAGACTTCTGGATGAAGTCCCCACTCTCTCGGGTGGAAGTCGTGTCTGCTGAGAAGATCTGCTTCCCAGTTGTCCACTCCGGGAATGAACACTGCTGACAGTGCTAACACATGATTTTCCGCCCATCGGAGAATCCTTGTGGCTTCTGCCATCGCCATCCTGCTTCTTGTGCCGCCCTGTTGGTTTACATGGGCGACTGCCGTGATGTTGTCTGATTGGATCAGGACCGGCTGGTTTTGAAGCAGAGGCCTTGCCCGACTCAGGGCATTGTAAATGGCCCTCAGTTCCAGAATATTTATGTAGGGAAGTCATCTGACTTGACCAAAGTCCCTGGAAGTTTCTTCCCTGTGTGACTGCCCCCCAGCCTCAAAGGCTGGCATCCATGGTCACTAGGACCTAGTCCTGTATGTCGAACCTGCGGCCCTCTTGAAGATGGGCACTCTGCAGCCACTACAGTAGAGATACCCTGGTCCTTGGAGACAGGGTTATCAGCCGATGCATCTGAAGATGTGATCCGGACCACTTGTCTAACAGGTCCCACTGAAAAGTTCTTGCATGGAACCTGCCGAATGGGATTGCTTCGTAGGAAGCTATCATTTTTCCCAGGACTCGCGTGCAATGATGCACCGATAACTGTTTTGGCTTCAGGAGGTCTCTGACTAGAGATGACAGCTCCTTGGCTTTCTCCTCCAGGAGAAACACTTATTTCTGGTCTGTGTCCAGAACCATCCCCAGGAACAGTAGACGTGTCGTAGGAACCAGCTGTGACTTTGGACTGTTTAGAATCCAACCGTGCTGTTGTAGCACTTTCCAAAATAGTGCTACCCCGACTAGCAACTGCTCCTTGGACCTCGCCCTTATAAGGAGATTGTCCAAGTACGGGATAATTAAAACTCCCCTTTTTCGAAGGAGTATCATCATTCCGGCCATTACCTTGGTAACACCCTCGGTGCCATGTACAGTCCAAACAGCAGAGTCTGGACTTGGTAATGGTAATCCTGTACCACAAATCTGAAGTACTCCTGGCGAGGATAGTAAATGGGGACATGCAGGTAAGCATCCTTGATGTCCCGGGATACCATGTAATCCCCCTCGTCCAGGCTTGCAATAACCGCCCTGAGCGATTCCATCTTGAACTTGAATTTTTTTATGTATGTGTTCAAGGATTTTAAATATAAAAAAGGGTCACACCGAACCATGCGGTTTCGGTACCCCAAACCGTGTGGAATAGTAACCCCTTCCTTGTTGAAGTAGGGGCACCTTAAGTATTACCTGCTGGGAATACAGCTTATTAATTGGCTCTAGCACAGCCTCCCTGCCTGAGGGAGTTGTCGGCAAGGCATATTTGAGGAAACGGCGGGGGGAAGACATCTCGAATTCCAGCTTGTACCCCTGAAATACTACTTGAATGAAACAGGGATCCACCTGTGAGCGAGCCCACTAATCGCTGAAATTTTTGAGACGGCCCCCCACCGTACCTGGCTACACCTGTGGAGCCCCCGCGTCATGCTGTGGACTCAGAGGAAGCGAGAGAAGAATTATGATTCTGGGAACAGGCTGTACTGGTGCAGCTTTTTCCCTCTTCCCTTGTCTCTGTACAGAAAGGAAGCGCCTTTGACCCGCTTGCTTTTCTGAAGCCGAAAGGACTGTACCTGATAATACAGTGCTTTCTTAGTCTGTGAGGAAAACTGAGGTAAAAATCTTTCTTCCCAGCTGTTGCTGCGGATACGAGGTCCCAGAGACCATCCCCAAATAATTCCTCACCCTTATAAGGCAGAATCTCTATGCGCCTTTTAAAGTCAGCATCACCTGTCCAGTGACAGGTCTCTAATACCCTCCTGACAGAATGGACATTACATTCATTTTGGATGCCAGCCGGCAAAATATCCCTCTGTGCATCCCTCATATATAAGACGACGTCTTTAATATGTTCTCATGTTTGACAGGGTCACTGACCACGCTGCAGCAGCACGCTCTGCAGGTCTCAGTCTAGTACCTGAGTGTGTAAATACAGACTTCAGGATAGCCTCCTGCTTTTTATCAACAGGTACCTTCAAAGTGGCCGTTCCTAAAACGGCAGTGCCACCTATTTTGACAACCGTGTGAGCGCCTTATCCACCCTAGGGGATATCTCCCAGCGTAACTTATCCTCTGGCGGGAAAAGGTACGCCATCAGTAACTTTTTAGAAATTACCAGTTTCTTATCAGGGGGAACCCACGCTTTTCACACACTTCATTCATTCATCTGATGGGGGAACAAAACACTGCCTGCTTTTTCTCCCCAAACATAAAAACCCATTTTTAGAGGTTAATGTCAGAAATGTGTAACACATTTTTTATTGCCGGGATCAAGCCACGGATGTTCCTAGTAGAGATGAGCGCCTGAAATTTTTCGGGTTTTGTGTTTTGGTTTTGGGTTCGGTTCCGCGGCCGTGTTTTGGGTTCGAACGCGTTTTGGCAAAACCTCACCGAATTATTTTTGTCGGATTCGGGTGTGTTTTGGATTCGGGTGTTTTTTTCCAAAAACACTAAAAAACAGCTTAAATCATAGAATTTGGGGGTCATTTTGATCCCAAAGTATTATTAACCTCAAAAACCATAATTTACACTCATTTTCAGTCTATTCTGAATACCTCACACCTCACAATATTATTTTTAGTCCTAAAATTTGCACCGAGGTCGCTGTGTGAGTAAGATAAGCGACCCTAGTGGCCGACACAAACACCGGGCCCATCTAGGAGTGGCACTGCAGTGTCACGCAGGATGTCCCTTCCAAAAAACCCTCCCCAAACAGCACATGACGCAAAGAAAAAAAGAGGCGCAATGAGGTAGCTGTGTGAGTAAGATTAGCGACCCTAGTGGCCGACACAAACACCGGGCCCATCTAGGAGTGGCACTGCAGTGTCACGCAGGATGGCCCTTCCAAAAAACCCTCCCCAAACAGCACATGACGCAAAGAAAAAAAGAGGCGCAATGAGGTAGCTGACTGTGTGAGTAAGATTAGCGACCCTAGTGGCCGACACAAACACCGGGCACATCTAGGAGTGGCACTGCAGTGTCACGCAGGATGTCCCTTCCAAAAAACCCTCCCCAAACAGCACATGACGCAAAGAAAAAAAGAGGCGCAATGAGGTAGCTGTGTGAGTAAGATTAGCGACCCTAGTGGCCGACACAAACACCGGGCCCATCTAGGAGTGGCACTGCAGTGTCACGCAGGATGTCCCTTCCAAAAAACCCTCCCCAATCAGCACATGATGCAAAGAAAAAGAAAAGAAAAAAGAGGTGCAAGATGGAATTATCCTTGGGCCCTCCCACCCACCCTTATGTTGTATAAACAAAACAGGACATGCACACTTTAACCAACCCATCATTTCAGTGACAGGGTCTGCCACACGACTGTGACTGATATGACGGGTTGGTTTGGACCCCCCCCAAAAAAGAAGCAATTAATCTCTCCTTGCACAAACTGGCTCTACAGAGGCAAGATGTCCACCTCATCTTCACCCTCCGATATATCACCGTGTACATCCCCCTCCTCACAGATTATCAATTCGTCCCCACTGGAATCCACCATCTCAGCTCCCTGTGTACTTTGTGGAGGCAATTGCTGCTGGTCAATGTCTCCGCGGAGGAATTGATTATAATTCATTTTAATGAACATCATCTTCTCCACATTTTCTGGATGTAACCTCGTACGCCGATTGCTGACAAGGTGAGCGGCGGCACTAAACACTCTTTCGGAGTACACACTTGTGGGAGGGCAACTTAGGTAGAATAAAGCCAGTTTGTGCAAGGGCCTCCAAATTGCCTCTTTTTCCTGCCAGTATAAGTACGGACTGTGTGACGTGCCTACTTGGATGCGGTCACTCATATAATCCTCCACCATTCTATCAATGTTGAGAGAATCATATGCAGTGACAGTAGACGACATGTCCGTAATCGTTGTCAGGTCCTTCAGTCCGGACCAGATGTCAGCATCAGCAGTCGCTCCAGACTGCCCTGCATCACCGCCAGCGGGTGGGCTCGGAATTCTGAGCCTTTTCCTCGCACCCCCAGTTGCGGGAGAATGTGAAGGAGGAGATGTTGACAGGTCGCGTTCCGCTTGACTTGACAATTTTGTCACCAGCAGGTCTTTCAACCCCAGCAGACCTGTGTCTGCCGGAAAGAGAGATCCAAGGTAGGCTTTAAATCTAGGATCGAGCACGGTGGCCAAAATGTAGTGCTCTGATTTCAACAGATTGACCACCCGTGAATCCTTGTTAAGCGAATTAAGGGCTGCATCCACAAGTCCCACATGCCTAGCGGAATCGCTCCCTTTTAGCTCCTTCTTCAATGCCTCCAGCTTCTTCTGCAAAAGCCTGATGAGGGGAATGACCTGACTCAGGCTGGCAGTGTCTGAACTGACTTCACGTGTGGCAAGTTCAAAGGGCATCAGAACCTTGCACAACGTTGAAATCATTCTCCACTGCACTTGAGACAGGTGCATTCCATCTCCTATATCGTGCTCAATTGTATAGGCTTGAATGGCCTTTTGCTGCTCCTCCAACCTCTGAAGCATATAGAGGGTTGAATTCCACCTCGTTACCACTTCTTGCTTCAGATGATGGCAGGGCAGGTTCAGTAGTTTTTGGTGGTGCTCCAGTCTTCTGTACGTGGTGCCTGTACGCCGAAAGTGTCCCGCAATTTTTCTGGCCACCGACAGCATCTCTTGCACGCCCCTGTCGTTTTTTAAAAAATTCTGCACCACCAAATTCAAGGTATGTGCAAAACATGGGACGTGCTGGAATTTGCCCATATTTAATGCACACACAATATTGCTGGCGTTGTCCGATGCCACAAATCCACAGGAGAGTCCAATTGGGGTAAGCCATTCCGCGATGATCTTCCTCAGTTGCCGTAAGAGGTTTTCAGCTGTGTGCGTATTCTGGAAAGCGGTGATACAAAGCGTAGCCTGCCTAGGAAAGAGTTGGCGTTTGCGAGATGCTGCTACTGGTGCCGCCGCTGCTGTTCTTGCGGCGGGAGTCCATACATCTACCCAGTGGGCTGTCACAGTCATATAGTCCTGACCCTGCCCTGCTCCACTTGTCCACATGTCCGTGGTTAAGTGGACATTGGGTACAACTGCATTTTTTAGGACACTGGTGAGTCTTTTTCTGACGTCCGTGTACATTCTCGGTATCGCCTGCCTAGAGAAGTGGAACCTAGATGGTATTTGGTAACGGGGGCACACTGCCTCAATAAATTGTCTAGTTCCCTGTGAACTAACGGCGGATACCGGACGCACGTCTAACACCAACATAGTTGTCAAGGACTCAGTTATCCGCTTTGCAGTAGGATGACTGCTGTGATATTTCATCTTCCTCGCAAAGGACTGTTGAACAGTCAATTGCTTACTGGAAGTAGTACAAGTGGGCTTACGACTTCCCCTCTGGGATGACCATCGACTCCCAGCGGCAACAACAGCAGCGCCAGCAGCAGTAGGCGTTACACGCAAGGATGCATCGGAGGAATCCCAGGCAGGAGAGGACTCGTCAGACTTGCCAGTGACATGGCCTGCAGGACTATTGGCATTCCTGGGGAAGGAGGAAATTGACACTGAGGGAGTTGGTGGGGTGGTTTGCGTGAGCTTGGTTACAAGAGGAAGGGATTTACTGGTCAGTGGACTGCTTCCGCTGTCACCCAAAGTTTTTGAACTTGTCACTGACTTATTATGAATGCGCTGCAGGTGACGTATAAGGGAGGATGTTCCGAGGTGGTTAACGTCCTTACCCCTACTTATTACAGCTTGACAAAGGGAACACACGGCTTGACACCTGTTGTCCGCATTTCTGGTGAAATACCTCCACACCGAAGAGCTGATTTTTTTGGTATTTTCACCTGGCATGTCAACGGCCATATTCCTCCCACGGACAACAGGTGTCTCCCCGGGTGCCTGACTTAAACAAACCACCTCACCATCAGAATCCTCCTGGTCAATTTCCTCCCCAGCGCCAGCAACACCCATATCCTCCTCATCCTGGTGTACTTCAACACTGACATCTTCAATCTGACTATCAGGAACTGGACTGCGGGTGCTCCTTCCAGCACTTGCAGGGGGCATGCAAATAGTGGAAGGCGCATGCTCTTCACGTCCAGTGTTGGGAAGGTCAGGCATCGCAAACGACACAATTGGACTCTCCTTGTGGATTTGGGATTTCAAAGAACGCACAGTTCTTTGCGGTGCTTTTGCCAGCTTGAGTCTTTTCAGTTTTCTAGCGAGAGGCTGAGTGCTTCCATCCTCATGTGAAGCTGAACCACTAGCCATGAACATAGGCCAGGGCCTCAGCCGTTCCTTGCCACTCCGTGTGGTAAATGGCATATTGGCAAGTTTACGCTTCTCCTCCGACAATTTTATTTTAGGTTTTGGAGTCCTTTTTTTTCTGATATTTGGTGTTTTGGATTTGACATGCTCTGTACTATGACATTGGGCATCGGCCTTGGCAGACGACGTTGCTGGCATTTCATCGTCTCGGCCATGACTAGTGGCAGCAGCTTCAGCACGAGGTGGAAGTGGATCTTGATCTTTCCCTAATTTTGGAACCTCAACTTTTTTGTTCTCCATATTTTATAGGCAGAACTAAAAGGCACCTCAGGTAAACAATGGAGATGGATGGATTGGATACTAGTATACAATTATGGACGGACTGCCACGGTTAGGTGGTATAAAAAAACCACGGTTAGGTGGTATATAATACAATTATGGATGGACGGACTGCCTGCCGAGTGCCGACACAGAGGTAGCCACAGCCGTGAACTACCGCACTGTACACTGGTTGATAAAGAGATAGTAGTATACTCGTAACAACTAGTATGACGATGGTATAAAGAATGAAAAAAAAACCACGGTTAGGTGGTATATATTATAATACAATTATGGTTGGACGGACTGCCTGCCGAGTGCCGACACAGAGGTAGCCACAGCCGTGAACTACCGCACTGTACACTGGTTGATAAAGAGATAGTAGTATACTCGTAACAACTAGTATGACACTATGACGGTATAAAGAATGAAAAAAAAACCACGGTTAGGTGGTATATATTATAATAATACAATTATGGATGGACGGACTGCCTGCCGAGTTCCGACACAGAGGTAGCCACAGCCGTGAACTACCGCACTGTACACTGGTTGATAAAGAGATAGTAGTATACTCGTAACAACTAGTATGACTGACTATGACGGTATAAAGAATGAAAAAAAAACCACGGTTAGGTGGTATATATTGTAATACAATTATGGATGGACGGACTGCCTGCCGAGTTCCGACACAGAGGTAGCCACAGCCGTGAACTACCGCACTGTACACTGGTTGATAAAGAGATAGTAGTATACTCGTAACAACTAGTATGACTGACTATGACGGTATAAAGAATGAAAAAAAAACCACGGTTAGGTGGTATATATTATAATACAATTATGGATGGACGGACTGCCTGCCGACTGCCGACACAGAGGTAGCCACAGCCGTGAACTACCGCACTGTACACTGGTTGATAAAGAGATAGTAGTATACTCGTAACAACTAGTATGACACTATGACGGTATAAAGAATGAAAAAAAAACCACGGTTAGGTGGTATATATTATAATAATACAATTATGGATGGACGGACTGCCTGCCGAGTTCCGACACAGAGGTAGCCACAGCCGTGAACTACCGCACTGTACACTGGTTGATAAAGAGATAGTAGTATACTCGTAACAACTAGTATGACACTATGACGGTATAAAGAATGAAAAAAAAACCACGGTTAGGTGGTATATATTATAATACAATTATGGATGGACGGACTGCCTGCCGACTGCCGACACAGAGGTAGCCACAGCCGTGAACTACCGCACTGTACACTGGTTGATAAAGAGATAGTAGTATACTCGTAACAACTAGTATGACACTATGACGGTATAAAGAATGAAAAAAAAACCACGGTTAGGTGGTATATATTATAATACAATTATGGATGGACGGACTGCCTGCCGAGTGCCGACACAGAGGTAGCCACAGCCGTGAACTACCGCACTGTACACTGGTTGATAAAGAGATAGTAGTATACTCGTAACAACTAGTATGACTGACTATGACGGTATAAAGAATGAAAAAAAAACCACGGTTAGGTGGTATATATTATAATACAATTATGGATGGACGGACTGCCTGCCGACTGCCGACACAGAGGTAGCCACAGCCGTGAACTACCGCACTGTACACTGGTTGATAAAGAGATAGTAGTATACTCGTAACAACTAGTATGACACTATGACGGTATAAAGAATGAAAAAAAAACCACGGTTAGGTGGTATATATTATAATACAATTATGGATGGACGGACTGCCTGCCGACTGCCGACACAGAGGTAGCCACAGCCGTGAACTACCGCACTGTACACTGGTTGATAAAGAGATAGTAGTATACTCGTAACAACTAGTATGACTATGACGACGGTATAAAGAAAGAAAAAAAAATACCACGGTTAGGTGGTATATAATTATACAATTATGGATGGACGGACTGCCTGCCGAGTGCCGACTGCCGACACAGAGGTAGCCACAGCCGTGAACTACCGCACTGTACTGTGTCTGCTGCTAATATAGACTGGTTGATAAAGAGATAGTATACAACAATATACTACTATACTGGTGGTCAGGCACTGGTCACCACTAGTCACACTGGCAGTGGCACTCCTGCAGCAAAAGTGTGCACTGTTTAATTTTAAATTAATATAATATTATGTACTCCTGGCTCCTGCTATAACAACCTGCAGTGCTCCCCAGTCTCCCCCACAATTATTATAAGCTTTTATACATTGATGTGCAGCACACTGGGCTGAGCTGAGTGCACACAGACTGAGTCACACTGTGTGACTGCTGTGTATCGTTTTTTTCAGGCAGAGAACGGATATAGCAGAGAACGGATATATTAAATAAAAGTTAACTTAACAACAACTGCACTGGTCACTGTGGTAAACTCTGTCTGCACAATCTCTCTCTCTCTCTCTCTCTTCTAATCTATTCTAATGGAGAGGACGCCAGCCACGTCCTCTCCCTATCAATCTCAATGCACGTGTGAAAATGGCGGCGACGCGCGGCTCCTTATATAGAATCCGAGTCTCGCGAGAATCCGACAGCGTCATGATGACGTTCGGGCGCGCTCGGGTTAACCGAGCAAGGCGGGAAGATCCGAGTCGCTCGGACCCGTGAAAAAAAAAGTGAAGTTCGTGCGGGTTCGGATTCAAAGAAACCGAACCCGCTCATCTCTAGTTCCTAGTGGATTGTGTATATGTCTCAACCTTGTCGACACTGGAGTCAGACTCCGTGTCGACATCTGTGTCTGCCATCTGAGTGAGCGGGCGTTTTTGAGCCCCTGATGGTCTTTGAGACGCCTGGGCAGGCGCGGGCTGAGAAGCCGGCTGTCCCACAGCTGGTACGTCATCCACCCTTTTATGTAAGGAGTTGACACTGTCGGTTAATACCTTTCACCTAACCATCCACTCTGGTGTCGGCCCCACAGGGGGCGACATCACATTTATCGGCATCTGCTCCGTCACTATATAAGCCTCCGCCTCAAACATGTCGACACAGCCGTACCGACACACTGCACACACACAGGGAATGCTCTGACTGAGGACAGGACCCCACAAAGCCCTTTGGGGAGACAGAGAGAGAGTATGCCAGCACACACCAGAGCGCTATATAATGTGGGGATTAACACTATAACTGAGTGAATTTTCCCCCATAGCTGCTTGTATATACAATATTGCGCATAAATTTAGTGCCCCCCCTCTCTTTTTAACCCTTTGAGCCTGAAAACTACAGGGGAGAGCCTGGGGAGCTTTCTTCCAGCTGCACTGTGAAGAGAAAATGGCGCCAGTGTGTCTGAGGGAGATAGCTCCGCCCCTTTTCCGCGGCCTATTCTCCCGCTTTTTTCTGGATTCTGGCAGGGGTATTTACCACATATATAGCCTCTGGGGCTATATATTGTGGTATTTTTGCCAGCCAAGGTGTTTTTATTGCTGCTCAGGGCGCCCCCCCCAAGCGCCCTGCACCCTCAGTGACCGGAGTATGAAGTGTGTATGAGGAGCAATGGCGCACAGCTGCAGTGCTGTGCGCTACCTTGGTGAAGACTGATGTCTTCTGCCGCCGCTTTTCCGGACCTCTTCTTGCTTCTGGCTCTGTAAGGGGGACGGCGGCGCGGCTCCGGGACCGAACACCAAGGCTGGGCCTGCGGTCGATCCCTCTGGAGCTAATGGTGTCCAGTAGCCTAAGAAGCCCAAGCTGGCTGCAAGCAGGCAGGTTCGCTTCTTCTCCCCTTAGTCCCTCGCTGCAG
The DNA here is from genome assembly GCF_028390025.1 of Pseudophryne corroboree. NCBI lineage: Eukaryota > Metazoa > Chordata > Amphibia > Anura > Myobatrachidae > Pseudophryne > Pseudophryne corroboree. The sequence continues at coordinate 808,863,961 of NC_086445.1, forward strand.
TGAGCCTGTTGCCAGCAGGTCTCACTGAAAATAAAAAACCTAATTCTATACTTTCTTTCTAGAAGCTCAGGAGAGCCCCTAGTGTGCATCCAACCTCGGCCGGGCACAAGATCTAACTGAGGCTTGGAGGAGGGTCATAGTGGGAGGAGCCAGTGCACACCAGGTGACCTAAAGCTTTCTTTAGTTGTGCCCAGTCTCCTGCGGAGCCACTATTCCCCATGGTCCTTTCGGAGTTCCCAGCATCCACTAGGACGTCAGAGAAATATAGAAAAGTATGTATCCAGATTTTGGCACATCATACACTTAAGACTCTATATATGAGGAAAGCATAGACCAAAATACAGTAAGTGCATGTTACGTAAGGGTTGGTATCGATATACTGGTGCCCGTCATCCTGGCAGTCCTAATCCTGGAATGCCAGCAGCGGGGCAAGCGCAAAAGATCCCCTTGCATGCTCGCTACACTCGCCACGGTGGCACGCTACACGCGCCACACTGTTTGTTCTCCTTCCAGGGGTGTCGTGGACACCCCAAGAGGGAGAATAGGTGTCGGTATCCGGACAGTCGGGATCCCAGAGCCGGTATGCTGAGCACCGGGATCCTGACAGCCGGGATATTCAATGCACCCCATTACGTATTTATGACTTAAGTAGATGAAGCTACTAATGTCAGGAGGTGCGTGTCTTGTGGGTGCACATATGATGATGACTATTAGCGGCACTGTCTAGCCATATCTGATTAGCTGATTACGTATTGATATGATTTAAATCATTCGCTTTTAAGGCCCTCATTCCGAGTTGTTCGCTCGGTAATTTTCATCGCATCGCAGTGAAATTCCGCTTAGTATGCATGCGCAATAATCGCACTGCGACTGCGCCAAGTAATTTCACAATGAAGATAGTATTTTTACTCACGGCTTTTTCTTCGCTCCGGCGGTCGTAGTGTGATTGACAGGAAATGGGTGTTACTGGGCGGAAACAGGGCGTTTTAGGGGCGTGTGGATAAAAACGCTACCGTTTCCGGAAAAAACGCAGGAGTGGCCGGAGAAACGGGGGAGTGTCTGGGCGAACGCTGGGTGTGTTTATGACGTCAAACCAGGAACGACAAGCACTGAACTGATCGCAGATACCGAGTAAGTCTGAAGCTACTCTGAAACTGCTAAGTAGTTTGTAATCGCAATATTGCGAATACATCGGTCGCAATTTTAAGAAGCTAAGATACACTCCCAGTAGGCGTAGGCTTAGCGTGAGCAACTCTGCTAAATTCGCCTTGCGAGCGATCAACTCGGAATGAGGGCCTATGTCTGTATTTACGTCACTCCCATCTATTTCTAAATACAATTTAAATTCTAACCTCTCTTGTTTTCCCCTTTAAAAAAAAATAAAAAATACAAAATTGAAAACTGCAGTAGACAAAATACAAATGTTAATTAAATAATAATTGAAATTTATATTTTGGGTGGCAGTTTTCCATTATTATTTTTTTTAGAAGGAAAAACAATAGCTGTTACAATTTAAGTTGTATTTACATTATGTATTTGTGATCTGTATTTGTGTTTACATGTATTACATTTTGCATTGAACATACAATAACACTATACTCTCTCGTGTATATGAAACTTCATTACCTTATTACATTTTGTACAAATGTGCTAATGGTGATTTCACATTTATTAATAATGATGTCAAGTCAGATCTCTATACTAACGTGGGACGACTGTATACACCAGGGGTGGGCAATTATTTCAGCTGGGGGGCCACCGAACACTTTCCAGTGAATATCAGAGGGCCGCACCGCCCCCCAGGCCCCCTTCCGCATTGTGAGCCTAATTCAGACCTGATCGCTAGGGTGCGTTTTTTGCACTGCTGCGATCAGGTAGTCGCTGCCTACAGGGGGAGAGGGAAATCGCTGTGCAGGAGTGCGATTGCATGTGCAGGAGAGCTGCACAAACAGGAGTTTGTGCAGTCTCTGCACAGACCAGGATTAACTCACCCGCTGCGATGATCGGGGCCGGAGCTGACGTCAGAATCCCTCCCTCCAAACGCCTGGAATGCGTTTTTTCGGACACTCCTCTAAAACGGTCAGTTGCCACCCACGGATGGCCTCTTCCTGTCAGTCACCTTGCGATTGCCCATGGGATCGCTTTTTTTGCACCATCCCGTCGCTGTCCGTCGCTGCAGACTGACGCGTCTGCGCATTGCGGTGTATGCGCAGTTCAGACCTGATCGCTGGCTGTACGAAAACGCAGCCTAGCGAGTGTGATGGATACAGCAGTTACCTGGTGCAGAAGAAAGACTGTTGCTAGGATGTGGTGGGTTGGCAGCAGGAAGGGCACTTTGGGCAGTCTCTGGCACATGGTGTATTGAGGATAGCGGCTTCAGGAAAGATGCACAATAACATGTCCAAGAGCCACAGATCTCTTTCAGGGGCTGATTTATTAAGCCTGGTGAAGTGATAAAGTGGAAGGTGATAAAGCACCAGCCAGTCAGCTCCTAACTGTCGTTTTTCAAACCCAGCCTGTGACATGGTAGTTAGGAGCTAATTGGCTGGTACTTTATCATCTTCCACTTTATCACTTCACCAGGCTTAATAAATCTGCCCCTCAGTTCTGCTACTGGCTCCTAAATGACGGAGGAAGCTCAGCACATGGACACAGCAGCAGCAGTGGCACACATAGAGGGCATCCATGAAGAGGTCATACAAATATCCATTCACAGTGTGCCCAACACTCACATTTAGGGCCTCCCAGAAGACCCTCCTGCAGCACCCAACATACCTTCCTCCCGGAGGAGTCCTGTGTATGTTTTTATCTGCACCTTATATTCCACAGACAGGAGCAGATAATAGGGCTGGGAGATATGGGCTGCAGATTCAGCAGGGGTGGCTGTTATCAGAGGATGCTTGCCAATTACTATTGGAAACGGTAGCTGGGGCACAGCAGCAGCCTCCTCTGAACTGCTTTTTACACTGGCGTGGACAGGCAGGAGACTCTGATCATTACGTTAGACGTCTCCTCCGGAGGTTCCCTGGCCGGCAGCAGCAGCCAGCACAGCCCGCGTATGCGTCGGGCCGTTGCTGGCCATGACGCGAGCAGCGAGACCCGCAACCTGGATTTCCTCAGCGGCACCGGCGGCTTCAGAGGTACTGCAGTGCTATGCAATGACAAGCCGCTCAGCCTGTCGGGCCGCTTGCCAATGCACGCTGGTGAGAGGCAGCGGGCCGGGCAGGATCGGATCGCGGGCCGCATCCGGCCCGCGGGCCGTATTTTGCCCACCCCTAGTAGACACAGTACTTGTTACTTCTGTACATAATATGCATGTGTGTCTTTTCCAACATCCCTTTGAGGCACAAATACTGTACATCCAGCTCTACTTGAGCCACTGGATGTGTATTCTTCTATTACACTTTCATTCACATGTGAATATTTAATTTAGGGGATTATCTATCCATTACAGTAGCCTGCAGAATCTATAAGAGTGTGTTAATCAGATACTCTGTTTCTGGTTATTTACAGTAAGGATGATTTAAGTGTAAGTTAATATATGTTTTATTTGTAATTGGTTCTGTATGAAAATGTGACATCTGATTAATCTAGCATTCAAGCATAATAACAATAACCCTGATCATGAAAAACTGCTCCATTCCCTTAATTGTCATTTTCTTAGTAAACCACATCGCGTTCCCCATACTTATAATGGGAAATGCGATGTGGCCAAATTTACAAAAAAATAATAATAAAAAAAAATACCACAGTGTGTCCTGTGATAATTTCGCCAGCTCATGCTGGCAAATTCACAGGACTTCACTGCGATGTACACCCTTTGCCCAAAGAAAGCTGTGCGGAGCTCGGGCTACAGTGAACAGCTCTGTGTGTCTGATGGACACACAAGCTGATCACAGTGTTAAAAAAACAAAACATACTTACCAGTCCAGGAGCCGGTGTCCACTGCTCCGGTGAGCACTGCCAGGCGCCAGAACCTCCATATGCTGCGCTGTGAACCTGGTGCAGTAAAGTGATGCTGCAAAGCGGCAACGCACCTTACAGCACCGGGGGTCACAGTGCAGAAAAATGACCAGTGCCCGGCAGCCTCCTGGAGCAGCGGACACCGCCTCCTGGATTGGTAAGTATAAAATCTATGGGGGGGGGGGGGGCTTTTTGCAGCACAGGGGTAGTAGCGACGGGATGAGGAAACCCGGTGGCGACGGGAGCAACAGGAGGTGGCGCATGCGCAGCAGGACATAAGGGTATTTTTTACAAGCTATGTCCCTGCATGCGATAATTGATACATCCATGCGATGTATTTCATTATCGCAATGCGAGTATGGTCTATTTTATCACCTGTCATCCGCATCATCAGAAATCATGAAAAGGCTACTGTGCAAAAAATATAAAGGGATGATAGCCGATGATGATATACCTGAACTAAACAGTTGTTTATGTTGTAGATAATGGGTCAACATACGGGACGGCAAGAGTTGTAGATGATATCATAGAAATCATTACCTTTGCAGATTGAGATTTTAGCTTTGTAGTTCTCATACAATTTGAGAGACGTCACTGTAGAAAGCTTAAAAAATTCAAATTAAAAATCAAATATTTTATTGTCACTACAACATTAGAAAATGCATAAGTGAAATGGCAATGCAATGCACTCACTCACGACTCCAGTAATATTTAAAATACAACAATGTTAAAAATTTAAACTAACAATTACAGAAGAAAAGAAACTGTTCTGCAGCCTACTGGAACGGCATTCAAGACACCTATAACGTTTCTTGGAAGGGATTCAGTATGCTTTACCAGCGGACGGGATGCCGGCTGTCAATATTCCCACAGCAGCATCCCACCCGCTTGATGTTTTTTTCGTCAAACGTTGAAACAGCTGTCGGGCTGTAGTACCAGGACTATACCCAGATGGATGGTCTGTAAGGAATAAACCTTTTTTTTGCTTTCATTAAAAACGTGAGTGCTAGTCTATTTTCTTTTTCTTTTGGGAAAGGTGAGTGTTTTTATATATATATATATTAGGGATGAGCAGGTTCAATTCCCTGAGAACCGAACCCCCCAAACTTCACATCCTGAGCCCAGCTCGGGACTTCCCGCCAGACTCAGAAACCAGAACGAAGCAAAACATCATCATCCCGCTGTCGGATTCTCGCGGGTTTTGGATTCCATATAAGGAGCCGTGCGTCACCGCCATTTTCACTCCAGTTCCGGAGAGTGTAGCGAGAGGATATGTGTCTCCTCAGTGTCTGTGCAGGAAAGTGGCGTGGCACGCGGGATGGCGGCCTACCCTTATATGTCATTCCAGTGCTGTCTTGTGCTGCATCAGTCCAGTCACAGTGGTGGTGTCCTGTGCTGCCATGAGTCCAGTGCTGCTGCTGTATAAGTCCAGTGCAGTGGTGCTGTGTTGTGCTGCATCAGTCCAGTGGTGGTGTCCTGTGCTGCCATAAGTCCAGTGGTGCTGCCGTATAAGTCCAGGGGTACTGCCATATAAGTCCAGTCCAGTGGTGCATCCGTATAAGTTCAGGGGTACTTCCGTATAAGTCCAGAGATACTGCCGTATAAGTCCACGGGTACTGCCGTATAAGTCCAGGGGAACTGCCATATAAGTCCAGTCCAGTGGTGCAGCCATATACTTTCAGGGGCACTGCTGTATAAGTCTAGGGGTACTGCCGTATAAGTCCAGGGGTACTGCCGTATAAGTCCAGTGGTACTGCCGTATAAGTCCAGCGGAACTGCCGTATAAGTCCAGTCCAGTGGTGCAGCCGTATAAATTCAGGGCTACTGCCGTATAAGTCCAGTGGTACTGCCGTATAAGTCCAGGGGTACTGCCATATAATTCCAGTGGTACTGCCGTATAAGTCATGGGGTACTGCCGTATGACAAAAAGAAAAAAGAAACAATAACTTGCGCCCTAGCTGCAGCTTGGCATACATCCAAGTAGAATACCACTTCTTTCTATACACAACAAAAATACTGATGGACGATCTCCAAGCGCTGCTATATAGAACTGGAATCCTTATGTCTGAGCATCCTCAAAAAGACCAGAACACAGCAATATTCATAAGGGAATCTTCAAACTATGTCATTCACTTGCTGAATCACCAACAGCTGACCTTTATTAGCAACCCTATGTTCCCATAAAGGTTTCTTTAAAACTCCTTCACCCCTTCATTTCTTCGGGATACTATGAAATCACAATCTACGATATACAGCTCATTAAAACCGGGCTTACCTTAATGTTAAGCCCTATGTGCATCAAAAGGTATCTTTAATGGTTCCTCCTTCACAGGAGCCTTCTGTTGCTCTGGTATTTATATATCCAGCTTTCCAATAACTTCTCAAAAATAATCCATAAGTCTCTTTTTATAAAGAAAGTTCTCTCTTTTTTATTTTCACAGTCAATATTGTTAAAAATTGTATAAAAAATTCATACAAAACATAGAGGTTCCCAATTTTAAAGACAGGCAAGGCCACTTCCACTCACACCCTTTAGATGGAATGGGGGTTTAGGTACAAACCACTGTTGATCTAGATGCAAAAAACCAATCTGGTGGGTGTCCAAGTGGATGGTGGAATCAAGCCTGGTGTCCTCATACAGTAACACCAACGCGTTTCGGATGTCAATCCTTCCTCAGGGTGTAACATTGGAAGTGACCCTCTCGGTCCTTTATACCCACTACCAACATCACATGACAATGTTGGCCAATAGGATTCTTCCATCTATGAAATCATATATTCCTACATAGCTACTGATCTCACGATCAACCTTAAACATAGATCATCAAACATTAAATACATACATTTAATATAACACTTCAAATCCTTAAAACAATGTTAAAAAACGTTAATTCACATTTAATAGGTTGTATATAAACTACGGCTGTAATTCCATGTATATCGTTTTCTAATACAATAGTAATCCTAATTCCGGATCATTCACTCCATACATTCCAATAACCTAAAACCAAAATACTCCCACTTCCAGAATTAAACATTCCCCTTCCGTTTGCAATCCCCCCTTATGTATCGTGGTTGTCATGGATACCGCACGTCCTCCAACGTTATTCATATTTCAGCGCGGGTCTAAGATCCCGCGTCATCGCGGTCACGGGCGGCATCCTCCGCTCGCTGGGGCGCATACGTCATATCCTGGATGTTCATTATGAGCTGCAAACATCCTAGGCAGTTTCCTTAGCAACAGTCTATCACTTCTGGTGTTTGAGACGCATATCGGAGGTTCAGTATAATGGTATGGAACGCACAGCCACTACTCCTCATTTCCAATTGGACATATGGAAAAAATTAATATATATTAGTGGTATCCACAAAGGTTTAAACATACCATTATCCTAACTTCTCTTCCTATTGAAATTATATCAATTCGTATTTATTATTTATTTATTTTATTATGGGAGTTTAAAGTGGTTTCTATAAACTCCCAATAATAATCCATCTTCCCCATCCATAATCTAAAGGTATATGTGAGACCATTGAGATTTGATGCATGTGATATGTGAGATCTGTCAAACTTTGTATTTATAGAAGTATGTATTAGTACATGAAGGTATGGGGAAGCCGGCTAAATAATAAATACGAATTGATATAATTTCAATAGGAAGAGAAGTTAGGATAATGGTATGTTTAAACCTTTGTGGATACCACTAATATATATTAATTTTTTCCATATGTCCAATTGGAAATGAGGAGTAGCGGCTGTGCGTTCCATACCATTATACTGAACCTCCGATATGCGTCTCAAACACCAGAAGTGATAGACTGTTGCTAAGGAAACTGCCTAGGATGTTTGCAGCTCATAATGAACATCCAGGATATGACGTATGCGCCCCAGCGAGCGGAGGATGCCGCCCTGTGACCGCGATGACGCGGAATCTTAGACCCGCGCTGAAATATGAATAACGTTGGAAGACGTGCGGTATCCATGACAACCACAATACATAAGGGGGGATTGCAAACGGAAGGGGAATGTTTAATTCTGGAAGTGGGAGTATTTTGGTTTTAGGTTATTGGAATGTATGGAGTGAATGATCCGGGATTAGGATTACTATTGTATTAGAAAACGATATACATGGAATTACAGCCGTAGTTTATATACAACCTATTAAATGTGAATTAACGTATTTTAACATTGTTTTAAGGATTTGAAGTGTTATATTAAATGTATGTATTTAATGTTTGATGATCTATGTTTAAGGTTGATCGTGAGATCAGTAGCTATGTAGGAATATATGATTTCATAGATGGATGAATCCTATTGGCCAACATTGTCATGTGATGTGGGTAGTGGGTATAAAGGACCGAGAGGGTCACTTCCAATGTTACACCCTGAGGAAGGATTGACATCCGAAAAGCGTTGGTGTTACTGTATGAGGACCCCAGGCTTGATTCCACCATCCACTTGGACACCCACCAGATTGTTTTTTTGCATCTAGATCAACAGTGGTTTGTACCTAAACCCCCATTCCATCTAAAGGGTGTGAGTGGAAGTGGCCTTGCCTGTCTTTAAAATTGGGAATTTCTATGTTTTGTATGAATTTTTTATACAATTTTTAACAATATTGACTGTGAAAATAAAAAAAGAGAGAACTTTCTTTATAAAAAGAGACTTATGGATTCTTTTTTAGAAGTTATTGGAAGGCTGGATATATAAATACCAGAGCAACAGAAGGCTCCTGTGAAGGAGGAACCATTAAAGATACCTTTTGATGCACATAGGGCTTAACATTAAGGTAAACCCGGTTTTAATGAGCTGTATATCGTAGATTGTGATTTCATAGTATCCCGAAGAAATGAAGGGGTGAAGGAGTTTTAAAGAAATCTTTATGGGAACATAGGGTTGCTAATAAAGGTCAGTTGTTGGTGATTCAGCAAGTGAATGACATAGTTTGAAGATTCCCTTATGAATATTGCTGTGTTCGGCTCTTTTTGAGGATGCTCAGACATAAGGATTCCAGTTCTATATAGCAGCGCTTGGAGATCGTCCATCAGTATTTTTGTACTGCCGTATGAGTCCAAGGGTATTGCCGTATTAGTCCAGTCCAATGGTGCAGCCGCATAAGTCCAGTGGTACTGCCATATAAGTCCAGGGATACTGCCGTATAAGTCCAGGGGTACTGCCGTATAAGTCCAGTCCAGTGGTGCAGCCATATAAATTCAGGGGTACTGTCGTATAAGTCCAGTCCAGTGGTGCAGCCGTATAAGTCCAGGGGTACTGCAGTATAAGTCCATGGGTACTGCCGTAAAAGTTCATGGGTACTGCCGCATAAGTCCTTCAATATAGTGTGTGCATTAAATGTGGGCAAATTCCAGAATGTCCCATGTTTTGCACATACAATTAATTTGGTGGTGCAGATTTTTTTGAAAAATGACAGGGGCATACAGGAGATGCTGTTAGTGGCCCGAAAAATTGCATGCCACTTCGACATTCAGACACTGCTAGATGGGCCAGGTGTTTGTGCCGCACACTTGTGTCGCTTAGCTTAGTCATCCAGCTACCTCATTGCACCTTTTTTTCTTCTTTGCATGATGTGCTGTTTGGGGCCTAGTTTTTAAAAGTGCCACCCTGTCTGCCACTGCAGTGCCACTCCTAGATGGGCCAGGTGTTTGTGCCGCACACTTGTGTCGCTTAACTTAGTCACCCAGCGACCTCGGTGCACCTCTTTTGTTTTCTTTGCATGATGTGCTGTTTTGAGCCTAGTTTTTAAAACTGCAATCCTGTCTGACACTGCAGTGCCACTCCTAGATGGGCCAGATGTTTGTGCTGCACACTTGCGTCGCTTAGCAAAGTCATCCAGCTACCTCATTGCACCTCTTTTTCTTCTTTGCATCATGTGCTGTTTGGGCCTATTTTTTAAATCTGTCATCCTGTCTGACACTGCAGTGCCACTCCTAGATGGGCCAGGTGTTTGTGCCGCACACTTGTGTCGCTTAGCTTAGTCATCCAGCTACCTCATTGTGCCTTTTTTTCTTCTTTGCATCATGTGCTGTTTGGGGCCTATTTTTTAAATCTGCCATCCTGTCTGACACTGCAGTGCCATTCCTAGATGGGCATTGGGCCAGGTGTTTGTGCCGCCCACTTGTGTCACTTAGCTTAATCACACAGCCTCCTCGGTGCAACCTTTTGGCATAAAAACAATATTGTGAGGTGTTCAGAATAGACTGGAAATGAGTGGAAATTAATGTTATTGAGGTCAATAATACCGTAGGATCAAAATTACCCCAAAATTCTGTGATTTTAGCTGTTTTTATTTTTTTCCAAAAATCATCCAGATCCAAAACCAAAACATGAAAGGGTGGTTTTGGCAAAACCAAGCCAAAACCAAAACACGAAAGTGGAATTAGAACCAAAACCAAACACAAAACACGAAAAGTGCCAGCCGCACATCTCTATCATAAAGTATGAAAAAGTTTAAAAAATTAAAAAATAATGTGAAAAACTCATGTTGACCTTTTTCCATGTCGACATTTTGCCCACGTTGACCTAAGGTGTGTCGACCTAAGGTGTGTCGACCTTTTTGGTGTCGACCTGGAGTCCGGATACCATATATAATATACACACTAGTATAATGGCTGGACCTATTCATGTCTCTGCCCCCTTCATCACAAATCTCCAATACTTACCTCATTCCTGGCATTACAGACGTGATTAAGGGGACTACTGCGTCGTATAAGTAGTATAATATGTGAGTAAGGGCACTTCAATGCTGTGTAATGTGACTAGCAGGGACTACTGTGTGGAATAACGCAGAACAGCGGACACTACTTTGTGGTGTAATATGTATAAGGTTGCACTACTGTGTTGCGTAATTTGAATTGGTACTAATGTGTGGACACGCCCTATCCCCATGAGGCCACACTACTTTACTTCTGGCGCCGCACCATACTTATTTAGAATTAAGGGGGGGGGGGGGGGAGAATGCCAGTCCCTTACTTTGCCAGGGGCGCTCAGACCCCTAGATTTACCCCTGGCCACACCTCCTGGCACTGCTAAGCCCTCCGTGATTTTTTATTGGCCCACAGCTTGGCCGGCACCTCCAAGTGGTGCAAACCATCGATGGTTCACCACAGCTTATTATCACTGATGGTACCATCGATGGCAACCATCGATTTGTGCAGTCCACCGATGTCCATCCCTAATCCAGGATGCCGGCAGGGGGCCCAGGGCTATTCCCACTTGTGGGTGTCCACGACACACCATACCTCCCAACATTCTTCTGTGTCAAAGAGGGACACAGCTCCCGAAAAGGGGTGTGGCCTATAAAAAGGGTTTGGTCTATAAAAAGGGGTGTGGATTCGCTGGAGGACCCACGATCGCGAGTCACTCCCCCATTTTCGTCACTGAGGGGGCATGCCCAGCGCTCCGTGAGCTGCTGGCATGCCCCCTCTCCTCCTGTCTCCACTGAATAGATTGCTTAGCAGAGCAGCGAGTGCAGGAGCCTCCCAACTGCCCCCATCCCACCGCGAGAAACTGAGGCCCGCGGGTGGGACAGAGAGACAGTTAAAAAATAAGGGACTGTCCCGCGAAAATTGGGACAGTTGGGAGGTATGGACACACATAGAGTGGGCATAGAACCTGTGGCAAGCTCAGCATGGCGAATGCAGCAAGCCCGCAAGGGGCCTCGTTGTGCTCGCCCCACTGCCGGCATCCAGGCGTCGGTATGTTGACCATTGCGATCCCGACCGCTGTTCAACAGACTCCAAACCCACGAATTCATGGTGCTGGTCATATTTTGAATTTTATTTATTTAGTTTGTGACCAAATACCTGATTGCGTGCATTGTGAGTTCAGTGTGAAATAGTACAGTGTTTTTGTTGTTACAGCATGCTTATTTAATAACGGGGAAGGAAATTATGTTTTTAACAATGTATTTGTGCACCTAAGTTAGTAATGCTGAAATAGTATTGTCTCTCATCTCCAGTTCATCGCTGTATCGCGAGGCTTGGGTGACGTCACGCGGCCTGGTCTCCATGGTGACGGGTTAGCTTTGCGGAGGCTCCGGGCTATGAAAGTGGCGGACTGGTGGCTGCTGTGGTGTCTTCGGAGAGTCGGGTGTCCTAGCAGGCCAACCCTCCGGCTCTCCCTTACATATGTTAGGCGGAGGTCAGCAGCAGCAGCAGCAGTAGTCCCGGTCTGAGGTGAGACTGGCAGTGCGGGGGGCGGGTAAGGTGGCAGCTTGGGCAGTTACCATGGCAGCTGCTGTCACCGATGTCTGCTGATCCTATACATCCCAGTGACCGAGAAATCAGTTCTGCTGTCTGTGTGTTTGTGTGCTGCCCCCAGGCAGGAAATGGGACTGTGGGGTAAGTCTAGGTTCCTGATAGCTTATGTGTGTATCGTTACATTTACATACTACATATACCAGAGTGATATTTCCACCTGTACATGCTATACATACTGTATACCAGGTTGACATTTACATCTGTACATGCTACATATACTGGGGTGACATTTACATGCACATGCTACGTATAATAGGGTAACATTTGCACATGTACATGCTACATATACTAGGGTGACATTTACATGCACATGCTACGTATAATAGGGTAACATTTGCACATGTACATGCTACATATACTAGGGTGACATTTACACCCATACATGCTACATATACCGTGGTGTCATTTACAAGCACATGCTACATATAATAGGGTGACATTTACACATGTACATGCTAAATATACTGGGGTTAACATTTGCACCCATACATGCTACATATACCATGGTGACATTTACACGCTCATGCAGGCCCGGCGACAGGGAGGGACAAAGGGGACAACCGTACAGGGCCCCGAGGTTCAGGGGGGGCCCAAAGACCAGGGACACAAAAAATGGGGCCACTGTGCCTAATAATGTTGTTTAAAATGTATTTCTCAGCCGTACCAAACATTCCCCCTGCGCCTCCCGCAACTTGGTCCGGTTCGGGTGATCTCGCTGACTCCCCCTCCGCTCCGTCATTACGCATGTGCTGACTGTTCTGAGGCTGCCAGCGCTTCCCTGTAGTGTACTCTGTCCATGCAGCCACGCTGGGATCCGGTCTCTAGGTTGACAGTAATTAGGTCGACACTATCTAGGTTGACCACTATTGGTCGACAGTAACTAGGTCGACAGGGTCTCTAGGTCAAAAGGTCAACATGAGTTTTTCACAATTTTCTTCTTCTTTTGTTTTTTTAACCTTTTCATACTTAATGATCCACGTGGACTACGATTGGAATGGTAATCTGTGCTGAGCGAAGCGGTAGCAGAGCGAGGCACCTTGCCCGAAGCATGGCGAGCCATGCGAGGAAACACGGTACTCTAACTGGGGTTCCCGGCCACTCTACGAAGAAAACGACACAAATAAAATATTTAAAAAAACTCATGTTGACCTTTTGACCTGTCGATCTAGACCCTGTCGACCTAAAGACCCTTTCGACCTAGAGACCCTGCCGACCTAGTTACTGTCGACCAATAGTGGTCGACCTAGTTACTATCTACCTTCCATACGACACCTGTACTGGAGTCACTTCCTTCTGATTTGTTTCTTACTGTGAAGTACTGTATACTGTGCAGTCTCTTAGATACAGGCCACAAAGTCCTACAAACCTGGTACACAAATACAGCAGCAGCTATACTGTATGTGTGCATGCTGTGGCTAAGATCCACCTGACTCTTTGGGATGTAGTTAATATACCGGCTGTCCGGATCCCGGCGTTCAGGATCCTGGCGCCAGAATCCCGACAGTCGGTAAAATGCTCCCCTGCTGCAGTAACAGAAAAGGCAGCAACACCAGCAGCTTAGATCTAGTGCGGCTCTATTAGCCAGGCAGCATCACAGCACTTTCCGGCCTTTTCTATTATATCCGCATAAATCTGCCATGTTTGTTTCTCAATGTAGATTTCTCTGACGTCCTAGTGGATGCTGAGGACTCCGTAAGGACCATGGGGATATAGCGGCTCCGCAGGAGACAGGGCACAATAATAAAAGCTTTAGGATCAGGTGGTGTGCACTGGCTCCTCCCCCTATGACCCTCCTCCAAGCCTCAGTTAGATTTTTGTGCCCGGCCGAGAAGGGTGCAATCTAGGTGGCTCTCCTGAGCTGCTTAGAATAAAAGTTTAAGTTAGGTTTTTTTCTTTCAGTGAGACCTGCTGGCAACAGGCTCACTGCTACGAGGGACTTAGGGGAGAGAAGTAAAATCACCTGCGTGCAGGATGGATTTGCTTCTTAGGCTACTGGACACCATTAGCTCCAGAGGGAGTCGGAACACAGGTCTCACCCTGGGGTTCGTCCCGGAGCCGTGCCGCCGACCCCCCTTGCAGATGCCGAAGTTGAAGAGGTCCAGAGATCCAGAAACAGGCGGCAGAAGACTTTCAGTCTTCATAAGGTAGCGCACAGCACTGCAGCTGTGCGCCATTGTTGTCAGCACACTTCACCAACAGTCACCAACTGTCACTGAGGGTGCAGGGCGCTGGGGGGGGCGCCCTGGGCAGCAATGTATAATACCTTTTTATGGCTAAAATACATCACATATAGCCCTTGAGGCTATATGGATGTATTTAACCCCTGCCAGATCTCACAAACTCCGGGAGAAGAGCCCGCCGAAAAGGGGGCGGGGCCTATTCTCCTCAGCACTCGGCGCCATTTTCCTGCTCAGCTCTGCTGTGAGGAAGGCTCCCAGGCTCTCCCCTGCACTGCACTACAGAAACAGGGTTAAAACAGAGAGGGGGGGCACTTATTTGGCGATATGATTACATATATAAAAATGCTATAAGGGAAAACACTTGTATAAGGGGTTGTCCCTGTATAATTATAGCGTTTTTGGTGTGTGCTGGCAAACTCTCCCTCTGTCTCCCCAAAGGGCTAGTGGGGTCCTGTCCTCTATCAGAGCATTCCCTGTGTGTGTGCTGTGTGTCGGTACGTGTGTGTCGACATGTAGGAGGACGATGTTGGTGAGGAGGCGGAGCAAATTAAAGGGGGGGATATTGTGACTGCGCTGGGTTTGATGAATACAACACTAATGGTATAATAAATAAAACAAATTTATTCCTAAAAATTGCACAATAGATATATAAGAGTAATATTGATAAAATATGCACATGTATCGAGTATTAAGTAATACAATTGCTAGAATGTGACAAATACATCCTAAGGGACTACCCAATTCGCCAGGTGTTGAAACAAGACTTTGTGGAGATATATGCAGTGACCGTTCCTGATGTATTTCCCCTATGTCATTACAGTCCAGTTTATGTAATAGTCTCAGAATTTTAGGCAGGGTCCAATGAATGGACTAGTTACCGTTAGAGGGTATTGTGCTCCGGAATCTGTAGTAGAGAGCTCCTCATGCGTTACGGTTAGTGCAGTCCTTTATGCGGTATTTGCCATATGGAGTCTGAGAATTATGCGGATCGTCTGGACAAAACTTTGGGGAATGGTTCGGTCCTCCTTAGAGTCACTTCTGGCAGGGGTCCCTGGTATCACCTGACGCGTTTCGCTGCAACCAACTGGCAGCTTTCTCAAAGGTATGATGATACCTTTGAGAAAGCTGCCAGTTGGTTGCAGCGAAACGCGTCAGGTGATACCAGGGACCCCTGCCAGAAGTGACTCTAAGGAGGACCGAACCATTCCCCAAAGTTTTGTCCAGACGATCCGCATAATTCTCAGACTCCATATGGCAAATACCGCATAAAGGACTGCACTAACCGTAACGCATGAGGAGCTCTCTACTACAGATTCCGGAGCACAATACCCTCTAACGGTAACTAGTCCATTCATTGGACCCTGCCTAAAATTCTGAGACTATTACATAAACTGGACTGTAATGACATAGGGGAAATACATCAGGAACGGTCACTGCATATATCTCCACAAAGTCTTGTTTCAACACCTGGCGAATTGGGTAGTCCCTTAGGATGTATTTGTCACATTCTAGCAATTGTATTACTTAATACTCGATACATGTGCATATTTTATCAATATTACTCTTATATATCTATTGTGCAATTTTTAGGAATAAATTTGTTTTATTTATTATACCATTAGTGTTGTATTCATCAAACCCAGCGCAGTCACAATATCCCCCCCTTTTTTCTGCTGTGTAACACAACGGGAGTGACTCTCCCCTCTCTTTGTGACTGCAGCTCGACAAAGCATCTCACACCCAAAGCGCCCAACTACCTTCGGGTATAACTCTTTCTTCAGGCGGAGCAAATTGCCTGTATTGGTGATGTCACTCTCTAGGGAGTCGACACTGGAATGGATGGCTTATTTAGGAATTACGTGATAATGTCAACACGCTGCAAGGTCGGTTGACGACATGAGACGGCCGGCAAACAAATTAGTACCTGTCCAGGCGTCTCAGACACCGTCAGGGGCTTGTAAAAACGCCCATTTACCTCAGTCGGTTGACACAGACACGGACACTGACTCCAGTGTCGACGGTGAATAAACAAACGTATTTTCCTTTAGGGCCACACGTTTCATGTTAAGGGCAATGAAGGAGGTGTTACATATTTCTGATACTACAAGTACCACAAATAAGGGTATTATGTAGGGTGTGAATAAACTACTTGTAGTTTTTCCTGAATCAGATAAATTAAATGAAGTGTGTGATGATACGTGGGTTTCCTCCGATAGAAAATTATTGGCGGTATACCTTTTCCCGCCAGAAGTTAGGGCGAGTTGGGAAACACACCTTAGGGTGGATAAGGCGCTCACACGCTTATAAAAACAAGGGGCGTTACCGTCTCCAGATACGGCAGCCCTCAAGGAGCCAGCTGATAGGAAGCTGAAAAATATCCTAAAAGTATATACACACATACTGGTGTTATACTACGACCAGCAATCGCCTCAGCCTGGATGTGCAGCGCTGAGGGGGCTTGGTCGGATTTCCTGACTGAAAATATTGATACCCTTGACAGGGACAAGATTTTATTGACTATAGATGCATTTCTATTTATGCGAGATGCGCAGAGGGATATTTGCATTCTGGCATCAAGAGTAAATGTGATGTCCATATCTGCCAGACGAAGACACGACAGTATAAGTATGTTTTAGGGAGTAGTCCTCACTGGCGCCAAGCAGCTCAGATGCCACAGAATTCAGATAAATGTCACCACATTTAGCTATACATACAGAAAACAAAATTTAGAAAACTGCAATACATCACAAGCGCTGGAAACATTAATATAACATCACCCGAACGTTCCTTTTTGGGTTGGATGGAATGTTCTTTTTATCTGGTGTTCTTCTTAGATTCAAACCATTTAGGTATAGGGACTCCAACAAAGGTAGTATGGAAAAAAACAGATATAAAAAAAAACCAATGTGTAGTAAGCTTTTGTAAAGACCACGGTAAATATAAGTGCCTTTTATAGAGGATTATTTAATCTTCTAGGGAACTATATAGAATCCGAAGCGTACCCCACTCACACTTTAAGCGGGGATATACAAGCACATCAAGGTTTCTTTATAAGAGTAGTGGCTTCTACCGTTTTCCAAACACCCAGTGCGGATCTCAAGGGGTTCAACCAAGTGGGACTATGGATGATTTAAGTGTGAGAAGTTGATGCGTACCCCAACACTCACACTGGAAAGGCGGATATGAAACTTATCAAGGTATCTTTATCTTCTTAAAGGAGAAGTAGCGGTCCTGGTGTAGTGTATTTCAAATCACAGATCTGACCACAACAGCTCCAAACAGGATCACATGGAATAAAATGGCAAAAGAAAAAAACCAATGTGTAGTATGTTCTATTTAACCCTATTAGAAGTTTTTAGGTGAGGTGTGGCTTAAGTACCTCTGACTAACTAAAAAATGATTCCAAAGCGTACCCCACTCGCACCTTGAACAAGGACTATAAAGCACATCAGGGTTTCTTTAAGGATGCAGACTTTTTCCCTTGTATTACACCCGGTGTTAGTCTTATAGCGCTACAACCACTTAAAGATGTGATGAGCAATACAGATGCGTACCAAACACTCACACTCAGAAGGAAGGTGGGACACCCATCAAGGTATCTTTCTCTCCTTATGACAAACAATCAATTTATCAAAATGTGGCGTACCCCAACTCACAGTTTGAGGCACTGAGTGACTCCCATAAAGGTATCTTTTAGGTTCCAGAAAAGGAGAGTCTTTCTTGCTTGGATTTAGTGGTTCTCCAGAAAAAAATTGTAACTCCCAACTCCTGCTGTCAACATGTTTCAGCCCTCACCAGGGCCTTTATGTCTTGATAAAGGCCCTGGTGAGGGCTGAAACATGTTGACAGCAGGAGTTGGGAGTTACAATTTTTTTCTGGAGAACCACTAAATCCAAGCAAGAAAGACTCTCCTTTTCTGGAACCTAAAAGATACCTTTATGGGAGTCACTCAGTGCCTCAAACTGTGAGTTGGGGTACGCCACATTTTGATAAATTGATTGTTTGTCATAAGGAGAGAAAGATACCTTGATGGGTGTCCCACCTTCCTTCTGAGTGTGAGTGTTTGGTACGCATCTGTATTGCTCATCACATCTTTAAGTGGTTGTAGCGCCATAAGACTAACACCGGGTGTAATACAAGGGAAAAAGTCTGCATCCTTAAAGAAACCCTGATGTGCTTTATAGTCCTTGTTCAAGGTGCGAGTGGGGTACGCTTTGGAATCATTTTTTAGTTAGTCAGAGGTACTTAAGCCACACCTCACCTAAAAACTTCTAATAGGGTTAAATAGAACATACTACACATTGGTTTTTTTCTTTTGCCATTTTATTCCATGTGATCCTGTTTGGAGCTGTTGTGGTCAGATCTGTGATTTGAAATACACTACACCAGGACCGCTACTTCTCCTTTAAGAAGATAAAGATACCTTGATAAGTTTCATATCCGCCTTTCCAGTGTGAGTGTTGGGGTACGCATCAACTTCTCACACTTAAATCATCCATAGTCCCACTTGGTTGAACCCCTTGAGATCCGCACTGGGTGTTTGGAAAACGGTAGAAGCCACTACTCTTATAAAGAAACCTTGATGTGCTTGTATATCCCCGCTTAAAGTGTGAGTGGGGTACGCTTCGGATTCTATATAGTTCCCTAGAAGATTAAATAATCCTCTATAAAAGGCACTTATATTTACCGTGGTCTTTACAAAAGCTTACTACACATTGGTTTTTTTTTATATCTGTTTTTTTCCATACTACCTTTGTTGGAGTCCCTATACCTAAATGGTTTGAATCTAAGAAGAACACCAGATAAAAAGAACATTCCATCCAACCCAAAAAGGAACGTTCGGGTGATGTTATATTAATGTTTCCAGCGCTTGTGATGTATTGCAGTTTTCTAAATTTTGTTTTCTGAAGACACGACAGTGGTCAGGTGATGCAGATTCCAGACGGCACATGGAAGTATTGCCGTATAAAGGGGCGGTCCATCGGACCTGGTGGCCATGGCAACAGCTGAAAAATCCACCTTTTGTTACCCCAAGTCACATCTCAGCAGAAAAGGACAGTCTTTTCAGTCTCAGTCCTTTCGTCCCCATAAGGGCAGGCGGGCAAAAGGGCCAGTCATATCTGCCCAGGGGTAGAGGAAAGGGAAGAAGACTGCAGCAGGCAGCCCATTCCCAGGAACAGAAGCCCTCCACAGCTTCTGCCAAGTCCGCAGCATGACGCTGGGGCAGTACAAGCGGACTCAGGTGCGGTAGGGGGTCATCTCAAGAGTTTCAGCACGCAGGGGGCTCACTCACAAGTGGACTCCTGGATCCTACACGTAGTATCCCAGGTGTACATTGGAAATTCGAGACGTCTCCCCCTCACAAGTTCCTGAAGTCTGCTTTACCAACGTCTCCCTCCGACAGGGAGGCAGGATTGGGAACAATTCACAGGCTGTATTCCCAGCAGGTGATAATCAAAGTACCCCTTCTACAACAAGGGAAGGGGTATTATTCCACACTATATTGTGGTACTGAAGCCAGACGGCTCGGTGAGATCTGAAATATTTGAACACTTACATACAAGCGTTCAAATCAAGATGGAGTCACTCAGAGTAGTGATAGCGAACCAGGAAGAAGGGGACGATATGGTGTCACTGGATATCAGGGACGCTTACCTACATGTCCAAATTTGCCTTCTCACCAAGGGTACCTCAGGTTCGTGGTACAGAACTGTCACTATCAGTTCAGACGCTGCCGTTTGGATTGTCCACGGCACCCCGGGTCTTTACCAAGGTAATGGCCGAAATGATGATTCTTCTTAAAAGAAATATGGACGCTTTCCTGATAAAGGCAAGGTCCAGAGAACAGTTGGAGGTCGGAGTAGCACTATCTTAAGTAGTTCTACGACAGCACGAGTGGATTCTAAATATTCCAAAATCGCAGTTTTTTCCGACGACACGTCTACTGTTCCTAGGGATGATTCTGGACACAGTCCAGAAAAGGATGTTTTCTCCCGGAGAAGAAAGCCAGGGAGTTATCCGAGCTAGTCAGGAACCTCCTAAAACCAGGAAAAGTATCAGTGCATCATTGCACAAGGATCCTGTGAAAAATGGTGGTTTCTTACAAAGCGATCCCATTCGGTAGATTTCACGCAAGAACCTTTCCGTGGGATCTGCTGGAAAAATGGTCCGGATCGCATCTTCAGATGCATCAGCGGATAACCCTGTCTCCAAGGACAAGGGTGTTTCTTCTGCGGTGGCTGCAGAGTGCTCATCTATGAAAGGGCCGCAGATTCGGCATTCAGGACTGGGTCCTGGTGACCACGGATGCCAGCCTGAGTGGCTGGGGAGCAGTCACACAAGGAAAAAATTTCCAGAGAGTGTGATCAAGTCTGGAGACTTCTCTCCACATAAATATACTGGAGCTAAGGGCAATTTACAATGCTCTAAGCTTAGCAAGACCTCTGCTTCAAGGTCAGCCGGTATTGATCCAGTGGGACAACATCACGGCAGTCGCCCACGTAAACAGGGCGGCACAAGAAGCAGGAGGGAAATGGCAGAAACTACAAGGATTCTTCGCTGGGCGAAAAATCATGTGATAACACTCTCAGCAGTGTTCATTCCGGGAGTGGAAAACTGGGAAGCAGACTTCCTCAGCAGGCATGACCTCTACCCGGGAGAGTGGGGACTTCATCGGGAAGTCTTCCACATGATTGTAAACCGTTGGGAAAAACCAAAGGTGGACATGATGGCGTCCCGCCTGAACAAAAAACTAGACAGATATTGCGCCAGGTCAAGGGACCCTCAGGCAATAGCGGTGGACGCTCTGGTAACACTGTGGGTGTACCAGTCAGAGTATGTGTTCCCTCCTATGCCTCTCATACCAAAAGTACTGAGAATCATAAGAGGGAGATGAGTAAGAACGATACTCGTGGTTCCGGATTGGCCAAGAAGGACTTGGTACCCGAAACTTCAAGAGATGTTCACGGAAGACCCGTGGCCTCTACCTTTAAGAAAGGACCTGCTCCAGCAGGGGCCTTGTCTGTTCCAAGACTTACCGCGGCCGCGTTTGACGGCATGGCGGTTGAACGCCGGATCCTGAAAGGGCATTCCAGATGAAGTCATCCCTACCCTGGTCAAAGACAGGAAGGATGTAACCGCAAAACATTTTCACCGCATTTGGTGAAGATATGTTGCGTGGTGTGAGGCCAAGAAGGCCCCTACAGAGGAATTCCAACTGGGTCGTTTCCTACATTTCCTGAAAACAGGACTGTCTATGGGCCTAAAATTAGGGTCCATTAAGGTTCAAATTTCGGCCCTGTCGAATTTCTTCCAGAAAGAACTGGCTTTAGTGCCTGACGTTCAGATGTTTGTAAAAGGGGTACTGCATATACAGCCTCATTTTGTGCCCCAGTGGCACCTTGGGATCTCAATGTTGTTTTGAGTTTCCTAAAGTCACATTGGTTTGAACCACTCACCACTGTGGACTTAAAATATCTCACATGGAAGGTGACGATGCTATTAGCCCTGGCTTCAGCCAGGCGTGTGTCAGAATTGGCGGCTTTATCATATATAAAGCCCTTACTTAATTTTTCATTCTGACAGGGCAGAATTGAGGACTCGTCCTCAATTTCTCCTTAAGGTGTTTTCTGTTTTTCACATGAACCAACCTATTGTGGTACCTGCGGGTACTAGGGACTTGGAGGACTCCAAGTTACTTGACGTTGTCAGGGCCCTGAAAAATATGTTTCCAGGACGGCTGGAGTCAGAAAATCTGACTCGCTGTTTAGCCTGTATGCACCCAACAAGATGGGTGCTCCTGCTTCTAAGCAGACGATTGCTCGCTGGATTTGTAATACAATTCAGTTTACACATTCTGTGGCAGGCCTGCCACAGCCAAAATCTGTAAAAGCCCATTCCAAAAGGAAGGGGGCTCATCTTGGGCGACTGCCCGAGGGGTCTCGGCTTTACAACTTTGCCGAGCAGTTACTTGGTCAGGGGCAAACACGTTTGCTAAATTCTACAAATTTGATACCCTGGCTGAGGAGGACATGGAGTCTCTCATTCGGTGCTGCAGGGTCATCCGCACTCTCCCGCCCGTTTGGGAGCTTTGGTATAATCCCCATGGTCCTTACGGAGTCCCCAGCATCCACTAGGACGTCAGAGAAAATAAGATTTTACTTACCGATAAATCTATTTCTCGTAGTCCGTAGTGGATGCTGGGCGCCCATCCCAAGTGCGGATTGTCTGCAATACTTGTACATAGTTATTGTTACAAAAATCGGGTTATTCTTGTTGTGAGCCATCTTGTCAGAGGCTCCTTCGTTGTTATCATACTGTTAACTGGGTTCAGATCACAGGTTGTACGGTGTAATTGATGTGGCTGGTATGAGTCTTACCCGGGATTCAATATCCTTCCTTATTATGCACGCTCGTCCGGGCACAGTATCCTAACTGAGGCTTGGAGGAGGGTCATAGGGGGAGGAGCCAGTGCACACCACCTGATCCTAAAGCTTTTATTATTGTGCCCTGTCTCCTGCGGAGCCGCTATATCCCCATGGTCCTTACGGAGTCCCCAGCATCCACTACGGACTACGAGAAATAGATTTATCGGTAAGTAAAATCTTATTTTTACTATCTACAGCCGCACCTCCAGTTACTTTTCTAAAGACATTTGGAAATATGTAGCAATACATTTTGAAAGATGCTTAAGTAAGACCAGGGTTGGATTGGGATAGAAATCCAGCCCGGGAAATCTAATGAAGCAACCCTAATAAGGGTGAGGTCTGAAGAGGGGTTGGGATCTGTTTATAGGTCCTGATTGTACGCAAATTGTGACCTTCCTTGCGTCTTTGCTGCAGTTGTGTCTGAGACCAGGGAAGGATTGGGAACTAAAAGTGGCCCTTTAAAATGTAGAAGTGGCCCGACATGGGCAGCACAAGAGGTATAACATACTGTGTAGCCATGGCAGCATCACTGGATGGCAGAGTTGCTGTACTGCAGAGATGGAATAACAGAATGAATGGGGACAATACAATGGGGCAGATGTATTAAGACTGGAGAAGTGATAAAGCAGTGATAAGTGCAAGGTGATAACGCACCAGCCAATCAGCTAGTAACTGTTTACATATTGGAACTGATTGGCTGGTGTGTTATCACCTTGCACTTATCACTGCTTTATCACTTCTCCAGGCTTAAAGGTGGCCGTACATTACTGCAATTTCTCCTACGGGAGAAATCGCAGCCGATGCCCCTTGAGCCGGATCACATGGGATATATCGCATGTGATCCCGCTCCCCGCTGCTAGAGCCCTCCCTGAGTCGGAGGTCGGATGTGCAGCACGTCTGATATCCAATTTGGTAAATTTTCATGCAATTTCTCGGCTCAATCAGTCAGAATCGGGTGAAAAGTGGCCATATCGCACAAGTGTATGGCCACCTTTATACATCTACCCCAGTGTACTGTGGGGGGTGGGGCCACATGACAACACACAAAACAGGTCCAGCCCCAACAGACACATCAGCCTACCAGGAATCTTCCTAGTTAGCCCTATGGCCAATCCACCCCTGAGTAACACAAAGGACCAAAGTACCCGTCATTTATTTAGCAAGATTAGCCATGGAAAATATACAGATTACTTGTTTCAAAATATGTAATTTTTCATTTAGCATGTTCACTTTTAATATTGTAGCCCATGGCTAATAT